>NC_089584.1:74613249-74768290 GCF_019320115.1 Miscanthus floridulus | reverse complement strand
TACAGAATATAAGAAATGCCGGTTAATGTTCCCCCTGACAGAGTATGCTTTGTATGATCTTGAAGAAGAAACAAAGAGGAGCTGTTGAGCTATCACAGTGAGAAGCTAGCCGTTGCCTTTATTCTGACTCGTTCCTCAAGTGGCCCAATAAGAATAATGAGAAACCTTCGGGTTTGCGGAGATTGTCACATAGCCTTAGATACATTTCTCAGATGATTAGCCGGCAAATCATTTTAAGGGATTCTATCCGATTTCCATCATTTCAAAAGATGGGGAAGTGTTCTTGTGGAGATTATTGGTAACTGATTTGAAAGGTTGGTTCAGTACCATTCCTAACCTTTCAGGTCATACCACATTGCCAGATGCTAGGTACAAGTTTCTTTACCTTTCTCTTATTTAAGTCAAATATATATAAAAAGGGCGTACCCAGTGGTAAGTCAAATATATATATTCAAACAACAAATTACTGTTAGAGTTTCTCTTCAGACATGAATTTACCATTCAATAACTAACACCTGGCAACTATTATTTCCATTTTCCCTTATCCCGTGGAAGTGGAATTTGTAAAGAAATCATTGCATCTGTCAAATATTCGAAGCTTACAACACCTTTAGCATCTAACATTAAAATTGAATTTAATAATTTGGCTTGCTGATTTATAGGTGTTATGTTTTCATGACAGTACATGGGCTGCCCAACGCCCCAACCTAGCAACTTTTGTTCGTCATGACTACATGAATAAGTCCAGAATGTATTAATATTATTCCTGAGCCACCACTTGCATGCATGATATTGTGTTCATGTTCACTCCTTATCTCTACATGTGCTCTGTCTGCTCTTCTAGGTTGTGCAGTGTTGATGGAGACATCGAGCCTGTTCGCTGGTTGGTTTCTTCTGGGCTGATAAGCCTGATTGGTGGCTGGTTTGTTGTGAGAGGAAAAACACTGTTGGCTGGCTGATAAGCCCTGGCTGAAACCAACGAGCGAAACGGCTGATCAGTTCTTTGTGTTTAGCGCTTGCATCTCTTCATTTAGCTAGGCATAATAGCTTTTTCATAGGCATCTTTGTGCTTTTGAATTTACAACCATGTTTGAATTTATTTTTCATCATTTTATGGTCTGGCATAATGTGTGTTTTGATTACTGTGGAAATTTACAACCATAGGCATCATTATATTTGGTTGCCTATCTTGGAACTGTGGAAATTCATATCCGTATCAACTATGTGTGTGTTTTGATTACTGATTGTATGCTAACCCATGCTAATGCTGTTCCCTAAATTTGGACACAGACATACTTGGGAATACAAATATTTAGGTTTTACTTCAAGTGCACAGTGGAATCGGGGGCTAGTCGCAATTTTGAACCTTGGCGTGAACAGGACGAGGTAAGTGATTTTGGGGCTTATTCGAAGGACAAATTCGATTCCATGCATATAATCTTCAATTTTGTCACCATGATGAATATTCTTTTATTCAGGCAGCAGACAGAAAAGAGGAAAAGGGATGCTGAGGAGGGTGATGCAATGAAAGAGATGGAAAATAGAGCAATGGATTCAAAGCAGGATATGGACATTCGTGCTGCTTTGGAAGAGATGCGGTCCATGAAGGTTGGATCTAGTTCTAGGCCACTAGTAGTAATTATTTCATGTGCTGTCTACAGTCTAGACATGCTGGTGTCTCTGTTGACCAGATGCTTGAAATTTTGAAGCGTTCGGCTCATGAGAAGGTAAGACCTTAAAAACATTGTTCGCGTTATCATGTTTTAGTAAATGTCTGAAATAAAACATTGCATCTTTTGGTTATTTGGAATAACTTTGTCGACAACGTAGTTTCCTATGTTTCACTTTTAACATCAATATTCTTTTGCAATGAACAGGAGGAAAAAGCAATTGCAGAGCTTGATGAAGAACTTATCAAATCAATCACTTTTCGTGTAATTCTCCATCTCTGCACCGCAATGCTGATTAATGCCATCATGCATAACTTCTGCGTGGAGGGTGTTACCTTTTGAAACTGCACCTTTTTTAGTGTTCCAATTAAAGCATCTCCTTTTGACTTGTGATCCTATTGCTTAATGCTAGATGAACCAGGATAGAACAATGGCATATTCACATCATAATGTAGCAATGCCAATCTACATACGCTCAGGGGTGGATCCAACGGTGGGGGGGGGGCGCTCAAGCCCCCCCTACCCATACCGGAACAGTGGAACCTCCTGTGAAGCCCCTATGAATTTTTAGGCAAAGTTCTATAGTGTAGAGGGCCGAAACTTAAGATCGAACAGTAGTGTTGTTCAGCCCCCCCCCCCCCCCCCCCCCCCCTGAAATATTTCCTAGATCCGCCGCTGCATACGCTGTTATTTGTCTGAAAGCATATACTATTATTGGCATTTGGCAACTTGTAATTGTACATTATTATTAGAGATAAACCTTTGTGCCCACACGGTAACTCAGTAAATCCTACATTGTTGTCCTCTCGTGTAATCCAGGTAGCTAATAGAAGAAAACTGGAAATTGATACTATTGTGTATCCAAAAAGGACAGCACAAATGAAGTTAAACAACGTGCAAGATAAAATTTTCTATATGCCATATCAAGTAAGTACATTACACTTAAAAGACTTATACATAACGAAAACACCAAGTCCGCCATTAATCCAAGTCCACAATTCCAAAATTGGATAGAAGGATCTTCATTTGCTGAACAAAATCCGAGCCTGTTGCGTACTCTGTTAGCATCCCTACTGCAAATCCAAACATGGCCCACCTGCAAGATTTGTAGCAAGGTGGATTAGCGCATAGAGACAAGCTACCTGGTTATTCAACAATGTGGTGAATCTTTACATCTACCCATTTTGCATTTTTAGCATGCTTATTGTAGACTCATATTTACTTAGAACCTTACATGAGTAAATTGAGTAGCATGAAAGGGACATGATAGTTTTTGGTAACTTCACTAGGCCTTGTTCCAAATGGATTGGAAACATGTCAGTTCTCAACTGATTAATCAATCTCAAGTCTGATGTTTGATCGATATATTGATTGCTAAAGAGAATGCTCTCTGTAATGCTCAGGCTAGATCAATTTGCAGTTTAGTTTATTAGGTCAAGAAATGTCCCTGACTCAAAACCTTCAAATATTTGAAGGTACCAGGAAAAATCTCACCAACCATATTGGATAGTTCAAAAAGCTTTCTGGTTCACTTTTTTTTTTTTTTTTGTAGAACTTCTGGTTCACAAATTTGATAGCATCTTGCAGGGGCAAGCGTACCTTCCGTTGGAAATCTCATTCTTGGGCAAGAACCCAAAGAACGGGCCCTGGTCGGCCTCCTCCAGCTTCTTCTTCTTGAAGTACTCCTGCAGGTCCTTGGCCACCTTCCTCTGGTATTCCAGCGTCACAGCCCCAGCCACCGGCCTCTGCAGCGCTGCCGCCGGGGCTGTGGCCTCAGCTGGCTTCGGCTCAGGAGACGGTGGTGTCGGCTGCGGCGACGTGGGTGGAGCAGCGGGCTTCACGGGCGTCGGAGGCTGCGACAGGGTGGGAGGAGTGGACAGAGCCGGCGTCTTGGGTGGCATCGGTGGTGGTGGCGACAGCGGAGGCGCCGCAGGTCTCCGAATGGGGCCCTCCGCCTTGGAGCTCCTGATCACCGCGAAGGACCGGCATGCGCGGTGCGGGGGTGCGACCGAGACGGCCCCCACCTTCACCTTGATAGAAGGGATGGACGGGGCCAGAGACATTGCTGCGGCGCTTGAGCTTTGCAGCAAGCGCTGGCCTGGCTCTCTTGTTTCTTGGGAGGGTATGAACAGAACAGGGAGGAGACGAGGGGAAGGAACGCGTGGAGGAGGTCTGGACACACACCCACGCTCTCGCTGTGGATAAGAGCGTGTGGTGCCAAGTTTCCGTCGGCGAACAGAGGGCCCAGGAACTCAACATCGGGCGTGTTGTCTCCTAACAGAAAGTTTGTGAGGTTTGCAGGGACTCAACATGGGCGCAGCACCTTCAGACATTCTGGTGCTGACCTGCTGCGATTGTCCCTGTCTGTCACTTGGGCTCCCTGTAGTACCGCTTTTGTTTTATAATTATTCGGCCATTCACTGGGCTGATAAGTCCGATTGGTATTGGTCTGTTGTGAGAGGAAAACACTGATAACTGACTGATAAACCCTGACTGAAACCACAAATAAACAGGCTGATTATCAATATGAAAAAAAAGCAGCGATTGTTTGACAAATTGAGTTTTCCTATATACGATTATTCAGCTGGTATTGGTTTGACAATATACACAACTATATTTGTATAAATCTTTATCCGTGAATGACAGCTCCTTGCTTTCGTGAAAGAAAAGAATACACCATTTTGTATGAATTCTGGTCGATTATTCTAAGCCATAACATCTATTCTGTATAGAAAATTACCTAAGAATTGGCACAATGTTATTTGCAACGTATATATAAAATTAGAGTTGAGTTTTTTTTTATTCCTTGGACGTGTCACTGAATTTGAAAATTACTATTAAACTTCAATATCGTACAACATACACACCTTATTATTTTCAAAACCAGATAAATACTCTCCTCGACCATTTCAAAGTCTATTTTATTCTTGAATGTGCTGCTGAATTTGAAAAGCACTCCGAGACTCTAATATCAGACAACATATACACCGTATAACTTTCAAAAGCAGATAAGATACCCTCCTTGTACATTTCAAAGTGGTTTCTTGGTTGTTTTTTTGCTGATATGGCACTGGGACCATATGTTAGGTGGTCTCTCATGTTTTAAAAAAACCATAACCTTTTCAAATCAAGCCGGAAAACAAATTCTATATGAAAATTGTATTGCTCGACGTGATTTGTAAACTTGTAGTTGACACTTTGCCTAAGATACTAGCAACCTAGTGGTCACAGGAGGTCTAGTATAGCCTTTGGTCTTGGGTTTAGCTTCTTGCAGGAACGAATTTAGAAAGGTCTAGGTTTAAGAAACATCCCAAAATGGCTGTAACCCTTAGGTCTAGGTTTAAGAAACATCCTCTAAGTTAGAACATCACCGTTTTTTCTTTATTTTCCACATACCTTCGCATCTTTGTGTCCTGTCCATGACCCGAACTTAGAAAAACATGTATGTAGCCATAGTATGGAGTGCATTGGAACAGATGACTAGGTATGGAGTCCGATCTCAGGACATATTGAAGAAATAATATGATTATTGCATAACTCTCTAAGCCTCAAGTCATTCAAGTGACCACATAACAAATTGTGCATTCCTTTACAACACACTGGACATGTTTGCTACTACATTATAGTATTAAAACTTGTCAAAGGTATAAGATTCAGAATTGTACTAATTTAGCAACCAATATAGTGGTACATTTTCTCAGAGAAGACATTACTGAACCGTGGAAAAGCAATGTCTCATAGATATTATCGGGGCAGAAAGACAAATCCACATCAAAACACAGTCCACCTGAGAGTTAAACAATCAAATGGCCCTCATATGTCACTCTTATGCAACGAAGAATGAATTTTACCAATTTGGACGAAAATGTCAACAAGCAATCACTCAACACGTCAGGAGCAGAACAGAAGGGAACAGCATGAAGTCAGGGATCCAACATCCCAGGCAGAAGTAACAGGGCAGCCTCATATGGTACAGCGGGCGTGAAAACACAATGAAAAACCAGAAAAACAAAATATGACAAAAGAAAGAAAGGAGATCTTGATATTGTACAGGTGGGCATCGAAACTATAACCCTGCCGAGCAGACTAGTTAAGCATTGAACCAACAAATAATCTAGCACAATATCGACTCATCACTGTTTGCTTTGTTTCGACTGTCATCGATCATTTCAGTTGCAAAGAAGTCACTGGTGCGGCATATCCTTCCCAGCAGGACATAGGCTTACCATGAGGAGATGTTCTGTCAGGCTTGTTGTGCAGACATGAAATCTACTGAATCACACACTCACATTTCCGGAAACCTTCATTTTCTGCATCATCATCTGACAGGCCCTCGTCGCTGCCAAGATACAAAAAGCAGCAATCAGAATATAGTATACATGTGTAACAAAGCACTAGTAGAACACAAGAACTCCAGCTCCATCTCTGCTCTGGCGCCGGCGCATGAGTTCGTCTATAACAAGAAGAACACGAGAGAGGATGAGTTTGGGTGGCCTGTTTTAGGTAGTATTGCTGGAGACAACAACAAAATATGGGTACTATCAAAATGGGTGGCTACCCAAACAGACAAGTAGGTAGTTTGTTTTGGGTAGTATTGTTGGAAATGCTCCTCTTACAACGTAATGAATGCAAATCAAACAAAAATACAACTATTCTTCATACTGTTAACATTTAGGCCCCGTTTGGCACGGCTCCAAATGGCTTCAGCTCCTTGCTATAGTGCGCGGAGGAGCCAGAGCCGGTGAAGCTAAACATAGTGGCTTCACTGGCTCCTAATTCATTTTGAGAGGAGAGATGAAAATGGCTCGTCGCTATAGTACACGGAAGAGCTGGAGCTAGAGCCGCCAGAAGCTCTACAGGACCTTAGTAGTAATGAGGATTCAGCACCAAGCCAGACTACACACATATTTGCATCATTTAATGGTGCAGGTGCACTGCTTCTTCAATGAGCTATAAACTAGTGTAAACCCCATGCACTTTAACATGTCCACAATATAGAACATTTGATAAGCATAATTTAAATTTTAGTATGTGGAATTGTCTTTACTTTTAAAAGTATGTACATAGGGCTTTAGAGGATATTTGGATCCAAGGAAGAAGGCGTTAAGTTTTAGCCTTTTAGGTGGAGACTACTCATTAAGACGGAACACTCGAACTTTGTGGTATCTTTGTTACTTGAAAATTTGAAGATCAATTACCTCACAAGATGGTTACTAGTAGATGGTATAAAAGTACCAAAAAATTTTGAGATGATGTTGTGCTTTTATAGCTCTTATTTTGAAATTTGGATTCATTGATAGAAGAAGATAGAAATGTGCATCGTTCATGTATGATAATTGACAATAGGACGTTCTGACTAAATAACCACGAACACAATATATTTTCCAGGGCACAATGGCATGCAAGGAAATATAGGATTTTTGGACCATACCTTGTTTCAAACTCCCTTATCTCAAAAAGCTCCTTTCCACATGTATCTGTCCACTGAACTTTCCTCCGTTCCACGCTAGATCTCAAGGTCTGCACCTCTTCCATAGACTCGCGTGGTTCTTCACCCTCGCTGACCACTATACGGTGCTCCAAAGAATCCCTTTTGGAGTTGCTCTTAAGACAGCCTCGTCTCTCACTACCACCGATGGAACCACTAGTGGTCAACGTCTTGTTTGCTGAACAAGATGCTTCTTCCTGCGAGGTACCGACACCGAGCGCACTGCTGGAGGCCGCTTTGGGAGGAGACGCCACCTCGAGGCCATTCGCCGTGCATCCGAAGCAGACGAAGGGAGCACATTTCCCAGGCGCCTGGTCCTTGGCGGCGGAGGGCAGGTGGTACACCTGCTCCGTCTCCCGGTCGACTAGCCGGTACTGGTTCCACGGCGAGACCTTGACGGGCTTCTCCTCAGCTTTCCGCCCGAGCAGCAAGAGGGCGAGGCCATGGCTGTACCCTGAAGCTGAAGACGAGAAGAACCCTCCTCCTTCCACGGCCAGTAGCATCTCCACTGCTCATCCAGGCACCATGAACCAGGAACTTGATAACAGCCTGACGAATTACCACTCCATTGGCTAGCTCACTACACTATCCTGCAAAGGAAACGATCCATCATATCCACCGCGTAGAAGCTTCGGATTTGAGGACTCAAGAATCTGCATTACAGAAAACGAGGAATCCGTTCAAGGAGGCCGCCTACCGAGAAAAGGAAGGGATCACCGCAGGTCCGGCTGGAGGATCTCCGTTCCGATCCAGTCCAGGGGATGATCGAGAACGACGGGGACGCCCGACCGCTGGAGAAGGAACAGAGGCGCAGTCCGCGGCGGCAGAAGGATGGCCTGGATGCCTGGATCTGGATCGCGGCGTCGTTGGGCGGAGAGAAGAGAGAGAGACACACACACAGCAAAGCAAGTTTAGAAAACAACCAAACCATGGCCCGATTTTCCGAGCAGTAGTAGTATATTTCACTATTTCAGGGCCGGTCTTCTGCTGTTGAAGGCCCACAATAAATCTGGTATGTTGTCGGCTGCAGCCCGGCCCATAGTGAGGCCTACACAGAGGTGTGTCCTTAGCTCGGCCCGGTCCGTTTCGCCTGCTGGCCCGCCGCGTCTCTCTCCGTTGCGTGAACCAAAAAACCACGACACGAACCGCCGAGCCGAAAGCGAACCGGAGCCTCGAGTAGATATACTAGCACAAGGGGGAAAAGGGGGGAAGCAAATTCAATTGGAAGCGCAAGCAATCCGCAAACCCTTTCTAGTCTCTTCCCCTCCTCGATTCGCGCGGCTTCATCATCATCGGCGGCGGCGGCGGCGATGGCCCGGAAGAGGAAGACGGACGCCGCGCCGCGGCTGGACGAGGCTGATCGCACGCTCTACTCCACCTTCTGCGGCGCCGCCAACTCCCTCTCCCAGCTGTACACGCAGGCCATGGCCCAGCAGAAGCTCTCCTTCCAGGCCGGCGAGCGCCACGCCTTAGTGCGTACACCCTCCCCTGTCTCCTGTCTACCGCCCCCCATTCCTGCTTCTTCTCTTCCGTCCGCCCGCCCGCCGGTTGGTCGGCCGGGGGTCGGGGCATAGGGAATTCGATTGCCCCCCGCGCGTGAATTTGATTGATTTGCCTTCTTCGATCTTTTAGATAAACAAGTATAGAGGTTGGATTTAGCCATACATCAGTGGACGTGTAGGATTCTGCACGCACAAGCTTATATAGAACAAGAAAGGTTATTTGGACCATTACAATTCTCAGAACTTTGAAACTTGCCATTGCAATTCTTCTTCTATCTGATACTTTCATTTTCTGTCTTCCGGGTGTCTGGGCCCACTGTCAGGCGGTATACGTGTACACATCTTCCGTATGGACCAAAACACCCCCGTTGCGTCTCTCTCTCCACTCACTGACGTGTGGGCCCCACACGTCAGGTTCTCCTTCAACCTCCAGCAAGCCCATCCACGCCGTCGGATCTCGTCTGCTGGGATCTGCCGCCGTCGGATCCATGCTGCTCGCCTCCTCAACCAGATCCGCTCGCCGTCGGGGAGGAGGGTGCCGGATCCACTGCCGTGAAGGAGGTGGGGGCCGGATCCGCCGCCGTGGGCGAGGTGGGGGCTGGTTCCACCGCCGGGGACGAGGTGGGGGCCGGATCCACCACCGGGGAGGAGCGGGCCGGATCCACCGCTGGGGAGGAGGTTGGGGCCGGTTCCGCCGACGGGGAGGTGGAGCGGGCCGGATCCACCACCGTGGAGGAGGTGGCGGCCGGTTCCACCGCCGGGGAGGAGGAGGGGGCCGGATCCGCCGCTAGGGAGGAGGTGGTGGCCGGATCCGCGCCCCCACGCGCGCCGTCGGGCGAGACGGGCCGCGCTCACTGCCGTGGTCAAGCCGCGCCGCCTTGGTGGGAGTGAAAGGGAGGAGGGGTGCCGCCGTGGTTTGAGGGAGGAAGGGCACCGCCATGGTGTGGGAACGAGGAGGAGCGCCGATGTGGTTGGAGGGAGAGGGAGGAGTGGCTGGTGTGTGAGAGAGAGAGGAGTGAGAGAGAGAGAGGCGTCGGTCGAGCTAAGGGAGGAGTGGCCGGTGTGTGAAGGAGAATCTGACGTGTGGGGCCCACACGTCAGTGAGTGGAGGGAGAGAAGCAGCCGGGGGTGTTTTGGTCCATACGGAAGATGTGTACACGTATACGGCCTGGCAGTGGGCCCAGACACCCGGAAGACATAGAAAATGGCAAGTATTAGGTAGAAGAAGAATTGTAATGGCAAGTTTCAAAATAGGTGAATTTTAATGGTACATCTCAAAGTTCTGAGAATTGTAATGGTACCAATCCAAATAACCCAAGAAAATGTCGGTTGGAACAGTCTCAAATATTAGTTCTGTGTTTATTGTGTGTATACTGCCAAACTGTCGGTGTACCTGTCCTTCAAGAGAGACATTAGGTAATCCACGACAAGTAAATTATGCAGTGTAGGACTCCGAAGGTGCTTGGGTATCTATTTAGTTTGCCCGCAAGGGATGCAATTTTGTATTGCAACACTGTAGTATTCATTGAGACTTGAAGTAGTTTAGTATGAAGGTTTATTCTATTAGTCTTCAGAGAAAAAAATAATAGGTATATCTACAGGTAAAAGTTTATGGACAAACATACAGGATTTACTATCACAATTAATTCCTGTGCTTCAGAACAGCATACATGAGCATTTATCTTTCTTGGAGATTCTTATGCTTCAGAGTTTATATTGCTAAGTATGAGTAAAGAAATTTCTTTGCTAAATTCAAGCTTAATGTTGCAGGAAAAGCTCTACCAATGGATCTTGAGGAAGCACGATGAAGAGGCAAGGCTCACTGTAGCTGAAATAATGTCTCATATCCAGGTCCGACCTTGAAACTTCCTAGACTATTGCACTTTGCTTGAACATGTTTTGACTATGAGTTGCCTTACTTTTTGTGGAGAAGACACTTGATTTGATTTACATAAGCAAAATCTTACCTATGCATCTGCTTTTGTAGCTGTTTAGGCTCTGTTTGGATGGGAGGGAGTTGCCAAACTTCTGTGTGTTTGGATGCAACAAACTTTTGTCAAAACCATACTATGAGTTTTAGGAACTCCAGTTTAGACCTTTTTTTCTTAATCACGGTTTTGCAAGTCTTTGGCTCATATAACTACTGTTTCTTGATACCATAGTTTTCTAAAGCCACAACATCCAAACAGGCCTTTAGTTCCATATCTGTTTCTTTTTTTTTTCCTGTGTGTTAAATATTCCTATATGTTCAGGAGCTACATTCAGCAATGGATTGTCATGACGAGGACTAGGTTTTCCGAACATACAAGATACACCTCCTACTGTACAGGAGCTACCACATCCAAACAGTCCTCCATGAGGACTAGGTTTTCCGAACATACAAGATACACATCATACCGTACAGGAGCTCATTCGGCAATGGATTGTCGTGACAAGGGTGTCTAGAGTATTTGGTAATTGCTATGAAGTAGTATGCCTTTAGAAAGAACTACAGATGGACCTAGTTACCACTATGCCTGTTGCATTGGGTAGTAAAGATTTCTTGCGCTCATTAAATTTGTGAAGCAATCATAATGTTCACATACTCTTGTTTCTTTTGCAGCATGAGATAGACTATGGAGGTACTGATGCAAATGTCTCCCCAAGAGTACATCAGCATCCTCAGATTGCAAATCCATTCACCAATTCAGTTGTCCCACCTGGAACTGGTTTGTATGGGCAATCAGCAGCTGGGTTTGCTCCTAGACCCAGCATCACTGACCAGTCAAAGAATACAATATTCTCTAATGCCTTATCAAGCCCAGTGCGCAGGAGTCTCCAGAACTATCACATCACTCAAGGTGCTGGCAATGGAGGCCGGAATGCAGAAACAAACTTAGCAGGGGCAAATAGGGAGACGAATTCTGCAAGCTCCAACGACACTTCTATGGATATGGTTTCAGACAGTGCCGGGAATGAATTCTACTAGTGATTTGCAGCGAGATGTTTCTGCAATCAAACAGCTTCGCATGCCAGTGTTGTCTGTGTTTTTTTGGCCTTCCTTTCATTGACATTTTCACCTAAGCTCTCACCTTATGTGAGCAATGTAGCTGCACATCCGGTGATTCTGGTTTGTTTAAGTTATTGGTATTTTGTAAGTTGAAACGTGTTGGGCATGCTTTATTCCCCACAATGTGTTCGTGAGTTCAATATTATGAATGTAAATGCAGATTGTGTTGTGATATATTCTTATAGAGGAAGTTGACTGAACTTGCTGAAACTCGGATAAAACTTCTCAATGCGGGGCAACAGAACATTTATAAAGAGTAAAATGCATGGTTCGTCCGTCAACTTGTCTGGCTGTGTTGATGAGGTCCACCAACTTGGATTTGCATTTCTAGGTTCAAAACGTTTTTTAGTGGTGCACAAATAGTTCATACCGGTTCGTTTTGTGTTTATAGGACTGTACATGTTTTGTGCTGATGACCTAGAGAAGAGGTCAAGTGCGGTGTGTATTCAAGGACTGGGACTCGTTCCATATCAATTCGAGCTTGCTAGCATCCGGACATTTGGACGGATAGGGTGTCCGGACACCGCACCTGCAGTCCTTTTCCCGTGTTGTTTTGCGCGCCCACATGGGGCCCACGCCGTCCAATAGTCACCAGCATCGAGAAGAGGGGGAGGAGACGGCGGATGCCTAGCTGGCGTCGGGAGGATAAGGAGACACCAAGGCAAGGCAGGTAGAAGGCAAGGAGGGAGATGCAACACCTGATCTACTTTTAAAATTTTCAGATGCAACATATGTCTGAAGGCAGATGAAACACTTGAAACATGCATCTTAAACACTTGCAAAAACACCTGAAAAACACTTGAAAACATTGCAAAAATATACGCAAACACTTGAAACCATTGCAAAAATATACGCAAAATCCAAATAAAAACACTTGCAACATATGTGTGAAACATATGCAATATTTTAAATAAACACACTTCCAACATACGTCTTGAAAACAGATGAAACATTGTGAACAGAAGCTTGCGACACGTGTACAAATATTGCAACATATGCAACATCCCGATCTACTTTTATAATATCCGCATGAAACACTTGCAATATACCTATGAAACATCTGAAACACTTGAAATATAGGCTTGCAACATGCGTTTTTTACCATTCTTCCATACGACGCAGCGCGGAACGGGGGAACGGCCGGTTCCGGCTAGTCAGAGACCGAGGATGGTGGACGACGGCTGATGGGAGGTCGCGTTGGCCAAGCCGCCGGTGGACCGGGTGCCGGAGCTGCCGAGGATGGAGGATGATGGCCATGAAGCATTGGCAGAGGCAAGGAAGACGAGCGAGCAGGCAAGAGGACGATGACGGCTGCAGGGGAGATGGGAGGTTGCGCCAGCCAAATGGAGGAGGGCCAGCGGTGACGGCGGACCTCCCGGTCCAGTTGATGGGAGGTTGCACCAGGCAGGCCGATGGTGGACCAGGCGCCAAAGCTGCCGAGGATGGAGGACGACGGCCACGAAGCGCCGGCGGAAACAAGGAACACAAGCGCAGAAGACGAGCGCAGTGAAGTCAGGCGCGGTGGATAAGGACGTGACCGACGAATCGAGCGTCCAATTTTTTTAATTAATGGAGAAGTCGTCCGTCCAGACGGAGGCCCTCACCGAAGCATTGCCTAGGGTGCTAGCGTCCGACCATCAGACAATAACCACCTGTCGATGATGATTCCAGCCCACTTTTCCTGCCCACCGTAACCGCAGCTTCCCACCCAGGTGAAAGGTCCTAATATGGCTAGAGGGGGTGAATAGCCTATTTAAAAATCTACAAATCAACTAGAGCAATTTGATTAGTATGACAAATAGCTAAATGCAAAATAGCTCTAGCTCTACAAGGGTTGCAAGCCACCTATCCAATAATTCTAGTTGTAATGATTACTAGGGACACAACTTGCAATATTACTACTCACTAAGAGCTCTCAATCTTGCTACTCTAAAGAGCTCCACTAGATGAACTTAAAATAATAAAGCAAGCTCTCAAGTCTAATTATACTAAAGAGCTTACCACAACTAGTTTGCAAGAATATATATGAGTGAGTAGGGTGATTATACCGCCGTGTAGAGGAGTGAACCAATCACAAGATGAATACTAAATCAATCACCGGGAGAATACCAAAGGGCAAGAGACAACCAAATTTTCTCCCGAGGTTCACGTGCTTGTTGGCATGCTAGTCCCCGTTGTGTCGACCAACACTTGGTGGTTCAGCGGCTAAGAGGTGTTGCACGAACCTCGTCCACACAATTGGACACCGCAAGAACCTACCCACAAGTGAGGTAACTCAATGACATGAGTAATCCACTAGAGTTATCTTTCGGCTCTCCACCGGGGAAGGCACAAGACCCCTCACAATCACCATGATCGGAGCCGAAGACAATCACCAATCTCCGCTCAATGATCCTCGCTGCTCCAAGCCGTCTAGGTGGTGGCAACCACCAAGAGTAACAAGTGAATCCCGTAGCGAAACACGAATGCCAAGTGCTACTAGATGCAATCACTCAAGCAATACGCTTGGATTCTCTCCCAATCTCACAATGATGATAAAACAATGATGGAGATAAGTGGGAGGGCTTTGGCTAAGCTCACAAGGTTGTTATGTCAATGCAAATGGCCAAGAGGGTGAGCATGAGCTGGCCATGGGGCTTAAATAGAAGCCCCCATGAAATAGAGCCGTTGTACCCCTTTACTGGGCACAACACGGGGTGATCGGACGCTCCGGTTAGTTCGACCAGACGCAGGACCCCAGCGTCCGGTCGCCCGATGCTTGCCATGTGTCATAGGCTTCAAACGCCGATCGCCTAATCTCAACGGTCAAGTAATGACCGGACATAGGACCCCAGCGTCCGGTCGTTTCCAGTAAGGTTCCAAACGTGAAATTTCACGATCGGACGCGTCCGATCATGCTCGACCGGACTCACCCGGCGTCTGGTCACTCAACGTTTCCTCTATGCGCCTCACGTCCGCGTACGTCAGCACTGACCGGACGCACCCTGCCAGCGTCTGATCACTCTTTGCGCCGGCGTCTGGTCACAAGACCGAGACGCGTGCTCACTGCTGCTACTGACCGAACTTAGGACCCCAGTGTCCGATCACAGCGCCACCAGCGTCCGGTCACTCTGTGAACCCCTATCTTTTCTGTATAGGGCGCCGATGAAGTTTTTAACCCTTGCTCAAATGTGACAACCACCAAGTGTATCACCTTGTGCACATGTGTTAGCAAATTTTCACAAATACTTTTAAGGGTGTTGGCACTCCACTAGATCCTAAATGCATATGCAATGAGTTAGAGCATCTAGTGGCACTTTGATAACCGCATTTCAATACGAGTTTCACCCCTCTTAATAGAACGGCTATCTAACCTAAATGTGATCACACTCGCTAAGTGTCTTGATCACAGAAATAAAATGGCTTCTACTATTTATACATTTGCCTCGAGCCTTTTATTTTTCTCTTTCTTCTTTTCCAAGTTCAAGCATTTGATCATCACTATGCCATCACCATCGTCATGATCTTTGCCATTGCTTCATCACTTGGAGTAGTGCTACCTATCTCATAATTACTTTGATAAACTAGGTTAGCACTTAGGGTTTCATCAATTAACCAAAACCAAACTAGAGCTTTCAATCTCCTCCTTTTTGGTAATTGATGACAACCCTTTCATAAAGACATGAGTTAAAATTTAATTGAATCCATGTTGCTTGCCCAAGCATATTTACCATGTGTAAAGGATGTGGACAAGTTCATGAATCCCAAATGGTAGCAATTGCTCCCCCTACATATGTGCTAAGAGTTTAGATTGTAGCTTGCACATATGCTTAGATAGAAAATATAGGAGACAATTTCTACCGTATGATGCTAAGGTATAAGAGATGGACCTTTGAAGCGTGATACCAATCGGAATGCACCAATATACCATCCTTAGCACCATTAGTAACTATATATACACAAAAACTAGAATACCCTATGAGATCAACATTACAAGCAAGGATCTAGTTTCCATAAAATGAACATAAGTCAAGTTACTTTAGCCTATGCATGCTAGTTTTTCATTTCACCATTCAAGCATATAACTAGCATACACCACACAAGCATGGATATTGAAATTTAGAACTTATGCTATGCAAGCAAATATATGAAATGCACATCAAAATGCAACATACAAGTTTATGAGCTTGCTCCCCCTACTTATGTGCATTTTTTATTTTTTCCCTTACAATGTTATTTTATTTGTTTGGTTCTCCTATCTTACTATCTTTGTGAATTTCTCTCCTCCTTTGTCAACAATTAGCACAAAAGGTGAGCTCAAATTATAGATAGGTTGGGGTGAAACCATGTGAAATGAGGATCATTTCCCAATTTGGTTCAATCTAGATTACTTGCAAAAGATATTTAACTCGATTTGATCCAAGGACAAGCTTCTTCACACCTCTAAATAAGGGTTATCTTATACCATATTGAGTTAAACACTTATAGCTTATTTTCTAGATCAAACACTAGGTTTATAAGTCCACAAACATGTCATATGCTACCACTAGATCATTTCAAGCATACAAGCAATAGTGGTACTATACAAGCATCAAATTCATTTGATTTTCATAAATGAGCCTATTCAAATATAAAAAATGTCTAGATGCACTAAACATGTCCTTAACAAGGATGTATGCCATGCCAATCAACTTTTACCTTAGATTGCTCGAAGGAAAGGCATGTCATATAAGTGGGGGTACATCAACACATATTGGAGAAGTCAAGTATGTTCAATTCATTCCTTAGCTTGCAAAACCTCTTTTCATCAAGTGGCTTGGTGAAGATATCAGCAAGTTGATCTTCGGTGCCCACACTCTCAATGCAAATGTCCCCTTTTTGGTGGTGATCTCTTATGAAATGATGGCGGACATCAATATGCTTTGTTCTTGAATGTTGAACTAGGTTGTTGGTGAGCTTTATGGCACTCTCATTGTCCCATAGCAATGGCACTTGCTTGAATTTAATTCCAAAGTCACTCAAAGTAGCATTCATCCAAAGTAATTGAGCACAACAACTGCCGGCCGAAATGTACTCCGCTTCGGTGGTTGAAAGTGCTACACTATTTTGCTTCTTTGATGACCAAGACATAAGTGATCTTTCTAATAGTTGGCATGTGCCCGATGTGCTCTTTCTCTCAACTTTGTATCCCGCATAATCGGAGTCCGAATATCCAATCAACTCAAATCTAGCTCCTTCGGGATACCATAATCCAACATTTTATGTATGCTTTAAGTACCTCAATATTCTCTTTGTTGTTGTCGAATGACTTTCTCTTGGTGAGGCTTGGAATCTAGCACACATGCATACACTAAACATCACATCCGACCTTGATGCGGTCACATAGAGTAGGCTTCCAATCATAGACCGATACATCTTTTGATCCACCATGTTACCACTAGCATCACTATCCAAGCTTCCACTTATCCCCATTGGTGTACTGATAGCTTTACTATCATCCATTCCAAATTTCTTAAGCATGTCCTTGATATACTTGCCTTGACTTACAAATGTGCTATTCTTCATTTGCTTGATTTGAAGACCAAGGAAGTAGCTAAGCTCTCCAATCATGGACATCTCAAACTCACTTGCCATCATCTTGCCAAACTCCTCATAAAAATCTTGGTTTGTTGACCCAAAAATGATATCATCAATATAGATTTGCATTACAAACAAGTCATTTCTAAGCTTCTTGGTGAAGAGAGTGGTGTCAACCTTTCCCATCTTGAATCCCTTAGAGAGTAGGAAATTTCTTGATCTCTTATACCATGCTCTAGGTGCTTATTTTAATCCATACAAAGCCTTTCTCAACTTGTAAATATGGTTGGGTTTCTTGTCATCTTCAAAACTAGGAGGTTGCTCAACATACACAAGCTCATTGATGTACCCATTGAGAAATGCACTCTTCACATCCATTTGGTACAACTTGATGTTGTGGGCACAAGCATAGGCTAACAAGATCCTAATTGCTTCCAATCTTGCAACTAGGGCATATGTTTCTCCAAAGTCAAGACCTTCAACTTGAGTGTAACCTTGAGCCACTAATCTTGCTTTGTTCCTTATTACTATCCTATCTTGATCTTGCTTGTTCTGAAAGACCCACTTGGTTCCAATCACATTATGATCCTTAGGCCTCTCAACTAACTCCCATACTTGGTTTCTTGTAAAGTTGTTTAGCTCTTCATGCATAGCATTGACCCAATCAATATCCTTCAAAGCTTCATCTATCTTCTTAGGTTCAATAGATGACACAAATGAGAAATGCTCACAAAATGAAGCCAATCTTGATCTAGTTTGCACACCTCTTAAAATATCACCAATGATAGTGTCCAAGGGATGATCTCTTGCAACATTGGTTGGTTGAAGCACTTACACTTGATTGCTTGCATTTGATAGATCACTTGGTTGAGATGATGAACTAGCCACTTGTTGTTGATCTTGTACTTTGTCATTACTAGTTCTTGCTTGAACTTGATCATGAGAACCACTAGCTTGCACATTTGAGTTAGAGAGCACTTGATTCTTGTCATCTTCAACATCAATTACCTCTCTAGGTCTTATATCACCAATGTCCATGTTCTTAATTGCATTGACCAATTGAGTGCCTCTTACATCATCTAGATTCTCATCTTTCTCTTAGGAACCATTTGTTTCATCAAACTCCACATCATGAACCTCCTCAAGAGTACCACTAGCCAAATTCCAAACTCTATAAGCCTTGCTAGTAGTGGAGTAACCAAGCAAGAAACCTTCATCACATTTCTTTTTAAACTTGCTCAATCTACTATCTTTCTTCAATATGTAGCATTTACAACCAAAAACTCGAAAGTATGCTATGTTGGGCTTTCTTCCATTCAAAAGCTCATAAGGTGTCTTCTCCATCATGGGGTGACAATAGAGTCGGTTGCTATAATAGCAAGCTATGCTGATTGCTTTGGCCCAAAATGAATGGCTCACATTGTACTCACTCAACATTGATCTTGCCATGTCAATCAAAGTTATATTCTCCCTTTCAACTAAGCCATTTGATTGAGGAGTGTACTTGGCCAAGAATTGATGTCTAATTCCAAATTCATCACACAACTTATCAATTCTAGTGTTTTTGAATTCACTACCATTATCACTTCTAACTTTCTTGATGGTTGTTTCAAACTCATTGTGAATGCCCTTGACAAATGATTTGAATGTTGCAAACATATCACACTTGTCAACAAGAAAGAATACCCATGTGTATCTAGTGAAATCATCTATAATCACAAATCCATATTTGTTTCCACCAATGCTTGTGTATGTGGTTGGTCCAAACAAGTCCATGTGCATCAACTCAAATGCCTTAGATGTGCTCATCATGCTCTTCTTAGGATGTGTGTTACCAACTTGTTTTCTGGCTTGACATGCACTACATAGCTTATCCTTCTCAAATGTGACATCTTTCAAGCCTCTAACTAAGTCATGCTTAATCAACTTGTTCAATTGTTTCATTCCAACATGACCAAGCCTTCTATGCCATAACCAACCCATGCTAGACTTAGTGATCAAACATATTGTAAATTGAGCTTCTCTAGCAATGAAATCAACCAAGTATAGATTTTTATATCTAAATCCTTTGAATATCAAGTTAGAGCCATCTACACTTATAATCTCTACATCATCCACACCAAATATGCACTTGAAACCAAGATCACACAATTGAGCTACCGACAAAAGGTTGAAGTTCAAGCTCTCTACTAGTAGCACATTGGAAATGCTCAAGTCATTAGATATTGCAATCTTACCAAGCCCTTTAACCTTGCCTTTGCTATTGTCATCAAATGTGATACTATCAATCCCATTGCTCTTGTTTTCATTGATTGAATTGAATATTCTTGGATCACCGATCATGTGTTGTGTGCACCCACTATCAAGCACCTAATGCCTTCATCTGGCTTTATAATTGACCTACAAAAGAAGATCAATTCTTTTTAGGTACCCAAACTTGCTTGGGTCCTTGAAGGTTAGTTACCAAGGTCTTTGGTACCCAAATGGCCTTCTTCTTTGGGCCCACAATTGGTGTACCAATGAACTTAGCCTTCACACCATTGGCACCCTTAACAAGCATGTAACAAGAATCAGATTTAATTGAGGATACAATAGGTAGCTTATTCTTGTTAATCTTGCAATATTGCTCTATATGCCAAACTTGCTTGCATCTATTGCAAAACCAGCTATTGCCCTTCACAAAGTTAACTTTGGGAGTGACAAAGGCCGCCTTGCCTTTTTTAGGGGTATAGCCTAATCCCTCTTTGTTGAGAGAAAACCTTTGGCTACCCAAGTACTTTAGCAAGCGGGCATCTCCACCATAGGCATTGCCTAAGGCATGAGTGAGCTCATTCACCTCCTTCTCGAGGGTCTCATTTTCCACCATTAATGAGGCATCACAAGTGAGACCATCACTCAAAGGTGAAGTAGAAGTAGTAGTGCTATAAGAAGTGTTAGTGGGAGCAACTATAATGGCCTTATAAAAAGATTCATCAATAAGATCACATGTTAGTACCACATCACATGATATAATCACTTGCTCCTTCTTGGCTTCCTCTTTAACTTGCTCGATGAGAGAGGAGTGAGCTTTCTCAAGCTTAGAGTGAGCTTTGCTAAGCTTCTCATAGGTTTCCATTAGCCTCTCATGAGTGGCATTGAGCTCATCAAGGGATTGCTCAAAAAATTTGACTTTCTTGTTCAATTCCTTGCATTCCTTTCTCTTCATCTCAAAGCAAGTATGCACTTGCTCACACATGTCCATGAGCTCCTCCTTGGAGTACTCCTCATCATCATCATCACTCCTATAAGCATCACTTTCACATTCATCATCATCACTCACATCATATTTTACTTTGGTAGGTTTTGCCATAAGGCATGTCGAAGGAGTGTTAAAGATGGAGGGCTTGTTGTTGATGGCGATGCTTGCTAGTGCTTTCTTGATAGATTTCTTGCCATCATCACTAGAGTCATCACTATCCGAAGAGCCATCACTATCCCAAATGACCACATAGCCTCCTCCCATCTTCTTTTGGAAGGTTATTCTCTTCTCCTTTTTCTCCTTCTTTTCTTTCTTATCCTTCTTGTGTTTCTTCTTCTCATCCTCATTATTGTCACTATTGTAGGGACAATTTGCTACAACATGATCGGGACTCTTGCAATTGTAGCATATTCTCACATATTCTTTGCTTTTGGTGTGATCTCTTCTCTTTCTTGCACCATAGCCCTTCTTCTTTATGAATTTTCCCATCTTGCGTACAAAGAGGGCCATAGCTTCATCATCAATATCACTAAGATCATCATTATTACTTGATTCTTTCTTGGACTTGCCCTTATTCTTGGATGATGATGAGCTAGCCTTGAATGATATACTCTTCTTCTTCTTTTCTTCTTATTCCTTCTTGTCATCCTTGTCATCCCCCTCCCTTTCCACACGGTATGTCTCTTGGGTCATGACATCACCTAGTACTTGGTTAGGGGTAATCTCCTTCAATCCTCCTCTTATGATAAGCAATCTCAACATCTCAAATCTTGGAGGTAAGCACATCAAGAACCGATGAGAGACATCATCATCCTTGATCTTCTCTCCCAAGGCCTTCAAGTCATTTACAATCACTTGCAACCGATGGAACATTTCCAGAATGCTCTCATCTTCCTTCATCTTGAAGCTTGTCAACTTATCCTTGAGAATGTACAACTTAGCACTCTTCACTGCCGGTGTGCCCTCATATGTTTCCTCCAATCTCCTCCACACCTCATTTGCTCTTTCACAATCCTTGATTTGCTCAAACACCTTGGAATCGATGGCATTGTATATGGTGTTGAGAGCCATTGTATTACATTGCTTGTTGGTCTTATCTTGGTTGGTGGGGTCATCAAGATCAATGATAGTATAGTCATTGTCGATCACCTCCCATACTTGATCATTGATTGAACCAAGATACATCCTCATCTTTCTCTTCCAATAATTATAGCATGTGCCATCAAAGAATGGTGGTTTGCCCCCCACATGGTTGAACACAACTTGAGCCATAATTTGACACCGAGGTTGTTAAGCCTTCAATCAAATGGTGACCATGCTCTGATACCACTTGAAAGGTCCTAATATGTCTAGAGAGGGGTGAATAGCCTATTTAAAAATCTACAAATCAACTAGAGCAATTTGATTAGTATGATAAATAGCTAAATGCAAACTTGCTCTAGCTCTACAAGGGTTGCAAGACACCTATCCAACAATTCTAGTTGCAATGATTACTAGGCACACAACTTGCAATGTTACTACTCACTAAGAGCTCTCAATCTTGCTACTCTAAAGAGCTCCACTAGATGAACTTAAAATAATAAAGCAAGCTCTCAAGTTTAATTACACTAAAGAGCTTACCACAACTCATTTGCAAGAATATAAATGAGTGAGTAGGGTGATTATACTGTCGTGTAGAGGAGTGAACCAATCACAAGATGAATACTAAATTAATCACCAGGAGAATACCAAAGGGCAAGAGACAACCAATTTTTCTCCCAAGGTTCACGTGCTTGCCGGCACGCTAGTCCCTGTTGTGTCGACCAACACTTGGTGGTTCGGCGGCTAAGAGGTGTTGCATGAACCTTATCCACACAATTGGACACTGCAAGAACCTACCTACAAGTGAGGTAACTCAGTGACACAAGCAATCCACTAGAGTTACCTTTTGGCTCTCCATTGGGGAAGGCATAAGACCCCTCACAATCACCACGATCAGAACCAAAGACAATCACCAACCTCCACTCAATGATCCTCACTGCTCTAAGCTGTCTAGGTGGCGGCAACCACCAAGAGGAACAAGTGAATCCTGCAGCGAAATACGAATGTTAAGTGCCACTAGATGCAATCACTCAAGCAATGCGCTTGGATTCTCTCCCAATCTCACAATGATGATGAAACAATGATGGAGATGAGTGGGAGGGCTTTGGCTAAGCTCACAAGGTTGCTATGTCAATGCAAATGGCCAAGAGGGTGAGCTTGAGCTGGCCATGGGGCTTAAATAGAAGCCCCCACAAAATAGAGCCATTGTACCCCATCAATGGGCATAACATGGGGTGACCGGACGCTCCGGTTAGTTTGATCGGACGCAGGACCACAAGGAGCATGGGATGCCTCAAGGATGCTTTCACTAGGCTACAAGGAGCGTGGGATGCCTTGTGCAGGTTGTCCCATCGTGTAAGGCCTACTCACCCACATACCATGTTGTGGGGGACCATGACGCCTAAGAGGGGGAGGTGAATTAGGCAACTTAAAATTCTAACTCTAAAACTATGGCCTCTTTTTCTACCCTTGGCAAAACCTATGCAAAAGATAAACTATCTAACTGTGCAACTACAGTTTTGCTAATGTGTTGCAATCTCTACCGCAAAAGAAGTAATACAAACAATGTAAATGCGGAAGCTAAAGAGCAAGGTAGAGATATGCAAACTCCCGTCGATGACTCTGATATTTTTATTGAGGTATCGAGAAGCGCGCAAGCTTTCTCCTAGTCCTTGTTGGAGCCCCTCACAAAGAATCCCTCACAAGGGCCAAGCTCCTGGTCGGATAACTCCGTGAAAAGCCTCGGGCCTTCCCCACGCACAAGTGGGTCTCCCGACGTGCCTTCCAGCAAGCCTCTCCCAGATGCTCCACATCGTCTTCACTATCAAGCTTCCAGCCAAAACACCGTAGGCCTTGTTCCCTCAGGTACACAGTGGCGGCCACACCAAAAACGCGGTTGGTGTGATCTCGTAAGACTACAAGCCCCTTCGATGTACAACAATGGAGCGCGCAAGCACCGAGTGGTATGAGGTATGCAAACCTCACTAAACACTAGGCCTAAACCTAGAGCAAGCGCATAAGCTATGGTCTAATCAACCTAAGCACTTTGTAAAGCATCTACGCTAATGACCTAATGTAACACTAAGCACTATGTAAGTAGAGATCACTAAAATGGTGTACTAGCACCCTTGGTATGTTTCTTTAGCTCCACTCACTTCAAATTGTCAGTTGGTGGTCTATTTATAAGCTCCACTAAGAAAGTAGCCGTTGGGGATGAAATCCTGCTTTTCTGCTACTGGCCGGACGCTCAGGTCGTTCCGATCAGACGCGTCCGGTCATCTCAACCATTAGATCCATGATCAACTGATCGGACACTGCCAGCGCCTGGTCATATGCCACCGGACGCATCCGATCATAATTTTGCCGCTCTAGAACCTTTCTATACTCGATCGGACACTGCAGTCCTGCGTCCAGTCAATTTACCGCTAGCATCTGGTCAATACTAAATGTGTTGTTGGGATGATGAACAGTGCCATCGGTGCGTTCGGTCACTTTACTATTTAGTGTTCAGTCGTTGTAGTCGAGTCACTGATCGGAGCGTCCGATCGATCACCTTCCAGCGTCCGGTCACCTCTATGAGCTCGTTCCTTCATGATCTTGCGTCCGGCTTGGTTCCTATCTTCATGCTTGGACTTTGCTTGATATCTTAGGTCTTCTCTTATGCTTCTAAGATCTTGCTTATGGTGTTGATCATCGGATCATCACATCACCTTCGTCCAAGTTATGTCTTGCACCCTATTGAACTACAAAACAATCACTTACAAATGCATTAGTCCAATTTGGTTGTGTTGGTCATCAAACACCAAAATCCAAAGTAATTGGGCCTAGGGTCCATTTTCCTTACAATCTTCCCATTTTTGGTGATTGATGACAACACGACCAAAGCAAGCAAATAATAAAAATTTGGAATTTTAAAAGATATCTACTTGCTAGGATGCAATGCAAGGGGCAAGGTTATATGATGCTAAAAGATACAACTTGTAAGACTAGAAGATACCACTTGAAAACTTATCTTGCCCTTGCTGATGTCCCCATGTGGTATTATGGATTTAAGCCTTGCTTTTGATCCTACAAATTCTCCTCATTTCATAGTCTAATCCATAATACACTATCCTCCCTTTCTTGGACCATTACCACTTGTAGATCATTACCACTTGTAAATTATTATGATCTAGCTTTTGGTCCTACAAATTAATGTTTGCTTTTGGTCCTCTAAATTCTCCCCCTTTGGAATCAAACACCGAAAAGGAAGACATTAGTAGCACAAGGGAGGGTCAAACTTTGTGATCCTTTGTATGTAGAATAGAATAGGTCACAAAATTTGACTCTCATATTATATAGACTAAGCTCCCCCTAAATATATGCATACATATGGTAGAAGGCAAAGCATATGCATAATTGGCAAATTATTGCTCAAGGAAATTTAATCTATATAATGCATGGAGAAAGCATATAAATATTAAAATGAAATCAACATGATGATATCGGTTTAGAAATATCACATGTGGAAACCAATTTGATTTCTACCACTTGCAATAGGTGGTGGATATTTGAAGTATGATGCTTAACTCTGGGGACTCCATTTTCCTAGCAATGAGACTACTACACACATGATAAACTTGAAAAGATATTAGCCTCAAAGCATCCAACTTGTAGAGTAACCTCTCCCTAAATTTGTGCACACAAGTATGAAATACTTGTAGAAAACATGCACATTGATTTTAGAATAAAAAATACCACTTGAAGGATGACATCACATGAATGTGAGAGTCATTTTCGAAGGCGTTATTTGGGAGAAATTATCTACAAGTTGGACTTTGGCACATATTAGATGAATAATCGAAAGACAAGCTATGTGTCGTGCTCCTAAACAATTTTAAACTATGTAGGTTTGCTCTAAGGGTTAAAAATGAAACCGAGCAAGCCTACCATAAGATATACCTAGTGTATGCATAAAAAAAGATATAGGCATGCAAATGCAAACCTAGGCAAGAAAAGTAACTAGATGCTTAAATATACCACTTGTAGGAAATTAAATCTAGTACCACTTGAAGAAAATTGAATCTAATTACCTAACATGGGAAGGGGAATTTGGGTCCATAGTATTCACTAACCCACTTGGCAATGATCTTATCCATCATGATGCACCCCATGAAATGCACCCATACTTTGCCAAGTCTCCAAATTCTCAAAGTCCATTGGACTTCTCACTTCCCTTTTGGGATTCAAACATTTTTGGTGCTCTTCATGTTGGAAATGATCTCTTTTGGCACCCAAAAGCGTTTGACCCCATTGTTGGCTTGCCTGTTTACCTTGATGGCCACCACCTTATCATTTTTCTTCTTCTTCAAGAGATAAGGTGTGGAGGCCTTTTTGTCTATCTTGTTGGTGTTGGTGTGGGAGAGCTTGCTTGTTTGCTTTTTCTTTCTTCTTTGCTCCTCCCCTATTCTTCACCTTGCACTCATAGGACTTGTGACCTTTCTTGTGGCACACGTAGCAAACCATAGTTTGTCCTTTATCAAGCTTCTTCACTCCCTTGACGGTGTTATCTTGATGAAGTTGAGCTTGCTTTGCCTTGCCTTTCATTTGAGTCAAGTCCTTGGTGAGGCAAGCTACTTCTTGCTTGAGTTGCTCATTCTCCTTTGCAACCTCTTATGTGCATGTATCTACAACAACTTTCTCAACATAAACTTGGTTGCACAAGGGTGAGTCTAAACATAAATTATTACAAGAAGTAGAGGTGTCCTTTTTAGACATGTTAAAGATAAAACTTTTTCTTTTTAGATGTCTTGGTGGGGGTTGTACCAACGACTTCAAGATTAGCAACTTTATTAGTTAGCTCATCACAATGTTTGCACATGGTTTCCATTTTAGCAAGTAAACTTTTATAAGCATCTTGTGAGCTAGCTAACTTTTCTTTTAATTTTTCATTTTTCTTTTACAAGTTGCTCATCATTGATTGTGCATGCATTTGTTATTGCACTAGCCTCAAGTTGCTCAATTTTAGTAGATAATTCAATATTGAGATTAGCAAATGTCTCATATTGTTCAAGCAAAGTTTTATATCCTTCTTGTGAACTATCTAGCTTTTTTTAATTTTTCGAGCTTCTTTTGTTGACTAGTGTAAACTTTAGCATAATTAATATTTTGTTGCATAATTTCATCATAAGAAGGCATTTCATTATCACTATCACTCTCACTAGAGGATGAGCTTTCGTTGCCTCATACCATAAGGCACACACAAGAAGAGCTTGATGATGAGTGCTTACAGCCTCGCCTCTTGTGATGGTGTTCTTCTTCACGTGAAGAATCATCCCATGACCTTATTGATGTGAGGGCTTGGTTCTTTCATGCTTTCTTCTTTGTCTTAGGTGTGGGCTTGTTTGGACAAACTTCCACAAAGTGCCCCAACTCATCGTATCCATAGCATCATCTCTTTCTTTGCTCATTTCTTTGATTGGTGAAGATGATATCTTGAATTTGGATGGGCACACCCTTAACATTGAGCCTTTGGATCATCTTCTCCACCTTGTTGATAAGTTTGATTGATTCTTCATCAAGGTCGGAGGTGGAGGAGGAAGATTGATCATCATCATCATCATCATCATCATCATCATCATCATCATCATCATCCTCATCTTCTTCTTCATGTTCACTTGAGTTAGCGCCGTCAAAGTATGGAGGCCTAGAGGTATCTATCCCAACTACTCTAAATAGCGTTGGCTCAATGGCGGTTAAGCCAAAGGTCCAAATTGAGCCAACCGTCTTTGATACCACTTGTAGGGGGACCATGATGCCTAAGAAGGGGGTGAATTAGGCAACTTAAAATTCTAACTCTAAAACTATGGCCTCTTTTTCTATCCTTAGCAAAACATATACAAAAGATAAACTATCTAACTGTGCAACTATGGTTTTGCTAGTGTATTGCTATCTCTACCGCAAAAGAAGTAATACAAACAATGTAAATGCGGAAGCTAAAGAGCAAGGTAGAGATATGCAAACTCCCGTCGGTGACTCCGGTATTTTTACCAAGGTATCGAGAAGCGCACAAGCTTCCCCTTACTCCTTATTGGAGCCCCTCATAAGGAATCCCTCACAAGGGCCAAGCTCCCGGTCGGATAACTCCATGGATAGCCTCGGGCCTTCCCCACATGCAAGTGAGTCTTTGATATGCCTTCTAGCAAGCCTCTCCTGGATGCTCCCCACCATCTTCACTATCAAGCTTCTGGTTAAAATGCCACGAGCCTTGTTTCCTCCGGTACACGGTGGTGGCCACACCACAAACGCGGTTGGTGTGATCTCGTAGGACTACAAGCCCCTTTGATGTACAACAATGGTGCGTGCAAGCACCGAGTGGTATGAGGTATGCAAATCTCACTAAACACTAGGCCTAAACCTAGAGCAAGCGCATAAGTGGTGGTCTAACCAACCTAAGCACTTCGCAAAGCACCTACGATAATCACCTAATAAAACACTAAGCACTATGTAAGTGGAGATCACTAAAATGGTGTACTAGCACCCTTGGTATGTTTCCTCAGCTCCACTCACTTCAAATGGCTGGTTGGGGGTCTATTTATAAGCCCCACTGAGAAAATAGACGTTGGAGATGAAATTCCGCTTTCTGCTACTGATCCTCCTAACGCGTAGGTCGTCTCGATCGGACGCGTCCGATCGTCCCAACCATTAGAGCCACGATCAACTGATCGAACGCTGCCAGTATCCGGTCACATGCCACCGGACATGTCTGGTCACAATTTTGCTGCTCTGAAACCTTTCTGTACTCGATCGGACGCTGCAGTCCTATGTCCGATCGATTTGCCTTCAGCGTTCGGTTAATACTGAACGTGTTGCCGAGACGATGAACAGTGCTATCTGTACGTCTGGTCACTTTACTGTTCAGTGTCCGGTCACTGCTGCTGACGTCTGTTGTAGCCGAGTCACTGATCGGAGCGTCCGGTCCAGCGTCCGGTAACCTCTGTGAGCTCGTTCCTTCATGATCTTGTGTCCAGTTTGGTTTCTATCTTCGTGCTTGGACTTTGCTTGATATCTTAGGTCTTCTCTTGTGCTTCTAAGATCTTTCTTATGATGTTGATCATCGGATCATGACATCGTCTTCGTCCAAGTCATATCGTACACCCTACTAAACTATAAAACAATCACTTGCAAATTTATTAGTCCAATTTGGTTGTGTTGGTCATCAAACACCAAAATCTAAAGTAAATGGGCCTAGGGTCCATTTTCCTTACACATGCAATTAGCTTTTAACAAATTAAAAAAAGTCATAATGCTTAAACCATACCTTCAAATTAAATTCTGATTACACCATCGGATTTCCTGCAATAAATCTTTTAAAACAAGATCCCATATGGATATATTTAAATAAAAAAAATTAACGAATATTTGACTTATGAAGATAGAACATTTTTTATTATTGAGCAGAGACGATGTTCTAGGTTCAAAGAACAATGTTCCGTCTTTATAAGAAGAATGTTCTCTATTTAGGTTCATGAAATTGGTATTATAATATACATAAAAATAAAGAAATAAATACATAAATAAAAATAATGAAACTAGAGCAAAGCATAAGGAAAAAAGCATGTAATAGAGAAAATTTTAAAAGAATATCATTTGTATACTTTTTAAATATCCTAAAAATATACTATAGAACATCACATGTATACTAAGCGAACATCATATGTACACTAGATGAACATCACAAAAAACATAATAGAACAACACATATATACTACATGAACATCACAGAAAAATCATAAAACATCATTATATACTACGTGAACATCATATGTATACTACGCGAACATCACAAGATACATCATAGAACATTTCATCTATACCACGTGAACATATAGAAAAGCATCATAGAACATCACATTTATAACACGTGAACATCACACAAAAATATCATAGAACATCACATATATACTTTATGAACATCACAAAAAATATCATAGAACATGAAATTATATATACCACGTGAACATCACAAAAAACATCATAGAACATCACATGTATATTGTGTAAACATAAAAAAACATCATAAAACATCACATGTATACTACAAGAACATCACATGTACATTACGCTAACATCACAAAATATAACATAGAATATTGCATGCATACCACGTGAACATAAACAAAACATCACAGAACATCACATCTATAACACGTGAACATAAAAAAACATAGAACATCATGTATACACATGAACATTAAAAAACAACATAGAACATCATAAAAATAATAAGAAAACAAAATTAAAAAAGATAAAATAAATAAATAAAAAATATAAAATAATAATAAAAATAAACACATAAAACAAAAAAAGAAAATAAAAAATGAATGATGCACGAAAAGAAAAAAAGAAAAAAAATTAAAGAAAGATTAAAATATAAAAAAACATGAATCAAAAGAAAACAATTAGAAAAGAAACAAATAAAAGAAATCAAAAGAAAAAAGAAAAGATAAGATAAAAATAGAACATCACAATTACAACATCAAAAAATAATAATGAAAAGAGAAAAAGGAAAAACATAAATTATAAAAAATTGAAAGAATAATAAAAAATGACATAAAACAAAAAAAATAGAAATAGAAAATAAAGCACGAAAAGAAAAAATAGAAAGAAAAAAGAAATGAAAAGAAAAAGATAAGAAATGAGTGAAGAATAAGGAAAAGAGAAAAAACAAGAGAAAAAAACAAAATAAGAATGAAAATATAGAAAACTTAAAATAAAAAAAGAAGAAGAGAGACTAAATAGAAGCAAGGAAAAATAATAAAAAGAAATAGAAATAAAAAAGAGAAATATAAGGTAAAGATAAATAAGAAAATAAAAAATATAGAAAACTTAAAATAAAAAAAGAAGAAGAGAGACTAAATAGAAGCAAGGAAAAATAATAAAAAGAAATAGAAATAAAAAAGAGAAATATAAGGTAAAGATAAATAAGAAAAGAAAAAGAAAAGAAAAAGAAATAAAATAAGAATGAAAAACATAGAAAACTAAAAAGAAAAGAAAAAGAAAGAATAAACAGAAAAAAGAAAAAAGAAAAAAGAAAAGGAAAAGGAAAGAAAAAAAGAAAAGAAAAGGAAAGAAAAAATAAATAAGAAAAGAATAAGAAACCTAACGTACTTGTATTGTTCCTGCATATGGCTTCCCACCCACCGTTCCTGCGCGAATTTTTTTAATTTTAACACTTTTTGAAAACTAATTTTAAATCTAACACTCTCTGTTTTTTTAACTAACACTTTTGGTTGCGCCCATTGCCATAGCGTGGCCAAATGCCTGTGTCGCGCCATACATGGTAGCGCGGCAGAGAGCTAACATGGCGACGACCGAAAAGGGTCATGGTTGACGTGGCAGGGCCTGCCACGCCACCTATCTTGGCGCGGTAGTGCCGCGTCCAGAAGCATGGCGCGTCAGGGGCACATAAATATCGCGAGCGAGCCCCCCGCCTGCCCACACGCCACACCTCTCCTGCCCGCCCACGCACTGTGCCTTGCCCGCCCACCGCCATAGCGCCCCCACGTGGCCCGCCGCCAGCACGCCTGGATGGTCACCCGCCCGCCCATGTCAAGGTCGCCCGCTCCTATCAAGGTACCCCTCTCGATTTCATTTTATTTTGATTATTATTGATTTAGGATAATTAGTGATAGAACTGATTTATGATTGTTATTGATTTATGATAGTGATTTAGTATAGTTAGGTTAGTGAATTTGTTTGTGATTTAGGTATGTAGTTTTTAGGTTTGAGGTTGCGTGTTGTAGTATATTTAGGATTTTTGGTTTAGGGATTGATTAGGTATTTATTATTTAGTTTATAGTTAGTTATTTAGTTAGGGATTTTGGGTATAGATTCTAGTTATTTAGTTAGGGATTTTGGGTATAGATTCTTGTGCGTGATACGTCGATTTTGATGACTTGATGAAGTTTCATCAAATGTTTATATTCCTAGTTAAGTTGTTTAATATGTCTGTTAATGTTACTTTGAATATATACATATGCTTTCATATTGTGTTCGTATTGCATAACAAGTAGTTCAAATTTTGTAATGCTACATAATGTTAATTTGAATTTTATTAATTTGAATACTCTAACCCTTTGTTTATCGATTTGAAACAGGATGGCCCCTTCCACGCAGCACCCGTTGTACCCCATTCTTGAGGTGGAGTACGATGACCAACACCGAGCACACATCTTGAGTGACAACGACGCAGAGGTGGCCTTGCCTCCGTTGAGGCCCCGCACGCATATCAGGGCGCCCTAGTGGGACGAGCGTTACGCACCGTACATACGGTGTGCCGGCTTCCTCGAGCTTGTCCGTGTTGTCAACTATGGTCTTTCGCCCCTTGACCCAGCACTACTTACTGCAGTTATAGACAGGTGCGAGTGTCTTATTTGTACGTAAACATTCTTATAACAAATTTGAGACAACTAACAGTCATTCTATTCTTATAACAGGTGGAGGCCTGAGACCCACACGTTTCACCTACCTTGTGGCGAGATGACCTTGACCATGCAAGACATGAAGGCTATTTTTGACCTTCGGTTGGGGGGACTTCCAGTGACAGGGATAGTTGACAACGATCACTAGAGGGAGTTGGTGGCTCAGTTTACTGCCTTTCTTACACCGGACGACGAGGCTTCCAAGAAAAATAAGTGAGAAATTCAAGGCTATTTAATACTTGCATTGCTTTCCTGTAGCCATCGGCTCTTATTTTCTTTGGTCAATTTTAGAAAAAGTTTCGGTGTTTCATCGTCCTAGATCATGGAGTGCTTTGATTACTTGGACCCATAGGCTGAGGAGGCTCAGATCGATAGGTTCGCTCGAGTGTGGCTCTGGCACTTTCTTGGTGCTTTCCTCTTCCCAGATGCCTCGGACAACACCATCAGCTGGATCTTTCTTGACATACTACGCCAGTCGTGGGAGAACATAGCAGCGTACAGCTGGGGTGGCGCAGTCCTGGCATTGACATATCGACAACTATGTGTTGTCTGTTGTCGCACCTCAGGGTATGCGAACCTTGGGGGTTGCTCGTACCTACTCTAAGTTTGGTGTTGGGAGCGATGGCCCGTTGGGAGGCCCCTTAATACTAGTTTACTAGTAAGTACTTTGGTTCATTATATTCTTCGATATGGTTACATATGATGAGTTTATCAATGGCTAATTCATTATCGTGTTTAATGCAGCAATAGAACGGGTAGAATACACTCCCTATAGCTTTGTTTATCTGGACGAAATCAGAATTAGTTAGAGGGAATGCGAGGTGCAAGTATAGGGAGTACACGGACGGTCTCAACATCCTGACATAGCACCAGGTTACGCTTTCTTTACTATCATACATGTGTCTTATTCGATATACACTATATCATAGCCTAACTCAATTACAAAATGTTCAGGTGCATTGGTGTCCTTGTGATGCTCCGGAGCTCCAATACTATCTCAGTTCTGTCACTAGGGATGAGTCAGAGGAGTATCGCTGCAATGTCCCTCTTATTTTCTTCCACGTGGTCGAGATTCACTTATCCGTTAGGGTCTATAGACAGTTTGGAAGAATGACAGGCTGCCCACCACCATTTTAGAGCATCTTCAGCACTAGCCCCAAAAACAGAGCCCCTACTTTTTATTTGGGTGCTGACCCCAACTTTTATTGGCCCAATAAACCTCTTCTACTCTAGCAGCAGCCTCAAAACAAAGCCCCCAAATCCATATCAGCAGCCAATGACAATTGGGACCCGTGTGTCATTGAGCCATGCCTTTCTTCCCCTCATCCTCTCCACACACATAGGGCATGGATGAGCGGTAGGGGCAATGCAGTCACCCATCGGAGGGAGGCGTGGTTGGGCCGCTCCGCGTGTGGCAGAGGGAGGCAAGGGAGGAGACGTTGGCCATGGGGGAGAATGGAGCCGGTACCAAGGCGAGCAGTGACCAGGCCTGTGCAGCGGCGTGGATGACGGCCGTGCCCGAGCGATGGTGGGGATGGGCCGTTGTACCTGCACCGAAGCCGTGATTCCTCGCCCACGCGGTGGCAGCAGAGCAACGTGCCCGCATCCCCATGCGGTGGCGGTGGAGCAGCGCGCCAACATCCACACGGCAATGGCGGCGCCAGAGCAGGGTGCCCGCATCGATCTGGGCCGTCCCTGTGCCGCCGCATCTGCCGGAGGGGGTAGAGGGGAGAGTCGCCACGCTGGGAGGGAGACCGTGTTGGGCAGGGAGCATCCACGCGGTGGAGGCGTAGTAGCACGCGCGGCAGAGGAAAGATTGGGGCCGGCCCCCATTCTTCCACCACAATGGGGTCTAGAGTGTAGATTTTGTTGGGCTAACAAATTTTGGGTCCGTAGTAGGGGCCCTGCTGGAGTTGGATTTTTTACCTGAGCTCCCATATTTAGCTATGGGGGCTCAAGTAGGGGCCCTACTGGAGTTGCTCTTACTCCACCAACCAAGGATTGCACAGGTGCGTTATCGACTAATAACAAAGCTATAATTCAGAGGTGTGTGTGGTACAACTAACATTGTTTTGTTGCAGGTATGACCATAGGAAGAGGTATAAGACCAAGGATTAGCGCGTGACACACAACGCGCACATCCACTTGTGGGAGATCAGAGAACAGCAGTCGGTCCATGCGGGTCCTCCACATGACCAGCACACCTTCGATGAGTACCTACGCTGGCTTTATAGGTCTACGAGGACACATATCAAGCCCCCGTACACTAAGGAGGCGATTGACGAGGACTCGGAGGAAGATGTGATCGAAAATGTGTACGACGTTGCCACTAGAGAGGACACACAGCTATAGAGAGCCCCGCTACAAAGATATGTGGTAAGATACTTGAATGGTACAATTTGTTATCCATTTAGTATTAAGTATGTATACTAAAACTGTTCAACCACGTTTCTATACCCAGGCGACATAATTATCGAGGCTATCCAACGAAGCAGCATTCCGGCTTCACGAGTCTAGAGGGCAAGGGCCAGGCGTTCTCGAGGCTTTTGTGGAGATAAACATAAATTGGTCTATTCTGAAAATGTTTCTTTAGTGTATATGCGTTTGAGAAATGCACTAACTTTAACGTCTATTTATGCAGAAGGTGAAGAGCTATAGGAAGTTAGCTCAGAAGCTGAGCTGCATGGACACTCCTTGGGTCTTAGTTTGTTAGGTCAAACTAATATTGGGGTCCGAAACTTGCAAGCTTAGTTAATTATGTTATGTCGAACTTATGTCAAACCAATAAAAACGTTATGTGGCAGTTTGTCAACTAGCACATGGATTTTATTTATTTGTTTTATATTCGTTTTAATGTGTCACGACATCACTGCATGTGAGATTAAGTAGCAACTAGTTTGAAACCCGGTAGTCCCGGGGTATCTCAACGCTAGGGTTCATGGTCGCGTCGCTACCGATCCTACAATATGGGGCCAAAAAATAAGTTTTTTCCTTAAAAATATTCATTTCAATCTGATCTAATTTTTCGTAGTCGATTAGTTAACATGGTGGTTAACCGTATTATGAAAAAAAATCATTGGCTTATCAAATTCTCTATTCGGCCATGAAAAAGATTAAACAAAAGACATAAACAAATCTACTATTGGTTTTAGTCAAGCAATACCTAGAGTAACTCCCACTATCGATGCGAAAAATTCTGATTAAACCATCCAGGTACCGCCGCGCCATGCTCCTTGGCACGGCACTGTCGCGCCATGCATAGTGGCGCGACAGGCCCTGCCACATCACCAGTCAGCAATATCGGTCATCACCACGTCACCTCCCTGCTGTGCCACCATGCATTTGGCCATGCCATGACAATAGGTGATGTAGACTAGGCCTGATCTTCCGAAAGGTATAATAGCATCAATTGGTGGAGACTCGATATTCATGATCTAAGCTTCGAACCAAGATTGATTCGGACCCCCGCAACCATTACACCACTACTTCGTTGGTTATCAACCATGCGAACGCGATTGACCTCGCCGAGAATGCTATCCTGCAAGCGAATCGAGAACACAAGCAAGAATGGGGTGAACGCAATCTGAAATTGCAAATAAATATGAGGCTTAAGATAATGAGGAGTTCAAGTCTTTATTCGAAAGGACTAATCGCCACAGGCGAACAAGATCAAGAACTGGGGCACTGGTTCACAGCAAGCGGCCTTGGCGGCGACAGTTGCAGCAAAACGATATCTGTTTCATGAGAAAATCAAGAACTAAACAAAACACAAACCCTAAAGAGAGTGACGGCTGATATTTATAGAGTCTTGGGCGTCAATCCCCCTAGATGCACACCCTAATGGGCCCAAACACGATACACAGTCCAACGGACCAAAAGACGGTGCCACAGCACCCTAACAAATTCTGGACGCTAAGTTGTTTCGATGATTCCCGTTGATTCCAAAGGGCTTTTGATGTGAAACCAATTGGGTTGGCTTCCTTATCTAATTAGCTTTCCATCCATATATGGATCATCGAAAACGGAGTCCGGATGCATCCTGGGTGACCAGTTTAAGGTAGACTAGTCCTAGAGGCCGAGGCAGACTCGAACTTGAGTTGCTTTGGGCCTCCACCTCGGGGACTCGAACCGAATTAGCCTCGGGCCTCCTTCTTTACTTGGACATCCTTGCTGGCCTCCTACCCCTCCATACCATGTGCCAAACATGGTCATATGCAGGGGTGTCATGTCCTCATCATCCTCCCCTTCTTGACGAAAAGTCATTCTTGGCGTCGATTGTGCTTGAAACTGATCATGCACAATATAAAGGAGAACAGGGTTGCGAAAATAAAGGGAACTAAAATAATTGTTAGAAGGAACATGACCATGTTTTTAAGTTTGTAGCATGTCATCTCGCATAAAAAATTCAGCAAGCATGTAGACTCCATGATCCGAATGCACATGATGTATGTCAACACTATCCTGCAAAAGATTAGAACTATCCAAAGACAATGCAGGAATAGATGATGTAGCAGATATAGGTAGCAATCAACAATGCTCCCCTTCTTGAAAGTGAATTTGTTTCTTTGAGAAACATGAGAAAATATTTATATTATTATGGATGTCCTCTAAACGATCACAATCTTATACAACAAAAGGAGAATTCATATTACTGTGAATGTATACGTGATGTATCATATATTGTCCCTTATTGTTATATTTGCCAATAACATAATATGTATATTTAGAAAACCAAGGCAAATCAACATATTTAAATAGGCTCTCCTCCAAATAATCTAGGTTACACAAAATATCAAATTCAATATAACCCAAAGTATGTAAAGAAGACAACAGTTTGAACTCATCAGTTTTAGTAGCAATTTGAATAACATGTTTATTTTCAGCGCAAGTGGTTGGTTCCAAAACATATAAAACTGAAGCATCATCAACTAATTCATCTTTATCACAAGGAACATCAAGCAAATCATCATAGGACAATGATAAATCAAGAGAGGGTTCCACTAACAATTGCTCTATAATAACATGGTTTATGAAAGAATTTAGTACATTAAAACTATTCTCACCTTCCATGAGTGTAGCACCATGGGTATTACCTGTGTTTTTAGTAGGAGTAACAGGTGCGTTGTGAAATGATGGTTCTGAATTTGCATGAGGTTGTGAGCTCCTCATTTTCTATCACGTCATCCTCGCTCTTTTGTACATTATCCTAGAAAAGGTTAGCCATAGCAGGAGGAATAACAAGAGATTGATCTAGTTGATGCACCTCATCATTTGAATTAATTATAAGAGATTGATTAACAAAATTTTCTCTCATAAGATCTTTCATATCATTCCAAGTTTGAGGTTTATCAAAAGGATCTAAAGACTCCCACCAAGATAAAGTAGAATGTCGTAAAACATTAGATGCATTTTTTACCTTCCACCTTGAACATATAAAGCGAGTAGCAAATATGTTATCTATGGTAATTTCCCACTCTATGTACTCATCAGCACCTATACCATCATAAGTCGGTGGATATGAACAACCTGTTATTGTTAGAATCAAACAAGAAAACACACAAGTATGTATTTTTCTATGAACTACTATAGGATGTGGTCAAGGAGTAAAGTCACACACTCTCAAGCGTCTTACCATGGTCTTACAAGTGTTCTTACCAAAGCAATAGACGGTGCAATCGGTCGGTGACTGTGATACCATTATAGCTTGAGTGTAACAGTTGCAAGGCGAACCTGTACTTGGTTAGAAGAAAGTAGAGCTTGGACAGGCACAATATAGTAGCAAGGAATAGTAAAATTTGCAACTGAATAGCAAAGCTGAATAAGTATCCTAAGTGCTTGTCTTAGTTGCTGGCCTACTCATGTTCTAAGTACCAGATGTATCAAGTGATGTGAACAGCAAGAATACGATTAGGAACAAGGTAGAAATCAGCACACGCAAACACAGCTCAAATGACGCTTTCTATGTGCTCCTCTAGATATTGTTCCACTTTTGCCCCTCTTTTTTCTCTATTTTTGAGCTGTCATTATTTTTTGGGATTCTTCGACTTTTTCTCTTTATTTTTTTATATTTTTTTTACTTAGAAGCATAAAAGAAGTAACCACAGAAAATATAAGCTTAAACAAGTGGAAGATGTGGCCTGTGGAATTTTTAGAAGACGTGCTCGAAATCGATAAAGACCTTGTGACCACGAAAAGAGGATCTTGTGACCACTTTTTGACCAAAATAAAAATCTCCGACCCTGATAAAAACAGGGATGGACGGATCCGAAATTTTTTTCTGGTCGATTTTGATATATGGAACGTCGAAATCCGAGTTTGTATACGAAAACTAGACTAGTTTTAAAAACGGACTCCGAATTAGAGGACAAAACGGGAACAATGCGCGCAAAATTGGTCACGGCAGCAAGGATTTGATGAAAACAATGAAGACAAGTGTAACAAATAAGATGGCGTGGACTAGGGTTTAATGAATACAAAGGAAACTCAACAAAACTTGGAGATGTTCACGGATTATGATGAAAAACAAAGGGGAAAACACAAACTGTACTAAAAACGATCTAAAACCAGTAACAAGAACTTGACCTAGGGCACAAACTCAACAACACGAAACAGAGACGAAATTGCATGGCACAATGAGACTATAGAACAGGGAATATGTGACGATGTATATATTTTTTTGGCTTTTTATAGACTATAGGTAATGCAAAAACAGTAACAATCTAAAGGGGAAATAAAGTTATACCTAATGGACAACAAGGTCGCTGATATTACTTGATGTAGACTAGGCTCGATCTTTCGAAAGGTATGATAGCGTCGATTGATGGAGACTCGACGTTCATGATCTAGGCTTCGAACCAAGATTGATTTGGACCTCCGCAACTGTTACACCACTGCTCCGTTAGTTATTAACCACGCAAACGCGATTGACCTCGCCGAAAAGGTTGCCCTGCAAGCAAATCGAGAACACAAGCAAGAACGGGATGAACGCAATCTAAAATTACAAATAAATATGAGGATTAAGATAACGAGAAGGAGTTCAAGTCTTTATTCGAAAGGACTAATCGCCACAGGCGAACAAGATCAAGAACTGAGGCCCTGGTTCACAGCAAGCGGTCTTGGCGGCAATAGTTGCAGCAAAACGATATCTGTTTCACGAGAAAATCAAGAACTAAACAAAACACAAACCCTAAGGAGAGCGATGGCTGGTATTTATAGTCTTGGACGTCAACCCCCTGGACGCGTCCTCTAATGTGCCCAAACACGATACACGGTCCAACGGACCAAAAGACGGTGTTGCAGCACCCTGATAGATTCTAGACGCTGACTTGTTTCGACGATTCCCGTTGATTCCGAAGGGCTTTAGACGTGAAACCAATTGGGTTGGCTTCCTTATCCAATTAGCTTTCCATCCATATGTGGATCATCGAAAACGGAGTCCGGATGCGTCCTGGGTGACCAGTTTAAGATAGACTGGTCCTGTAGGCCGAGGCAGACTCGAACTTGAGTTGCTTTGAGCTTCAGCTCGAGGACTTGAACCGACTTAGCCTCGGACCTCCTTCTTGACTTAATGACTTGGACACCTTTAATGATCTTCTACCCCTCTGTACCATGTGTCAAATATGATCATATACAGGGGTGTCATGTTCTCATCAATAGGTGCGGCCAAAAGTGTTGGTTAAAAAAAACAAAGAACGTTAGATTTAAAATTAATTTTTAAAAAGTGTTAAAATTAAAAAAAAAACATCGCGCTCTGATCCGTGGGCGCCTCCGGTCCGGCCGTTCGGACCAGATGGTTTGCGGCACTGCCTGGCAACAATCGAAATCGAAGTGCAGCACGAGGCGCTTCGCCAAACAAAGTTGCTCAACTCATTACAGAACTGCAGACTCATCGCTGCACTGGAGGAGACTAGAGGAGAGGCGGCAGCGTGGTTCTGCAGGCAGGAGACTAGAGGAGAGGCGGCAGCGTTCCAACCAGCCTCGGAAGTCGGAAGTCACGGAAAATGGCGCCGCGGGCGCTCGGCAAGGCAGTCCAGGACCTGCCGCGCTTGTCTCGCCTGGCCCGTAGGACAATCGAGGTCACGGACGTCGGCAGAGCTGGGCAGGCCGAGAGGGCCCTCGAGCTGTTCGAGGCAATGCCCGTGAAGAGCCAGGTGTCCTGGAACGCCGCGCTGGCCGCGCTCGTCGACGCCGGCCGCACCGACTGGGCGCTCTCCTTCTTGCGGGAGATGCCCAGGAGGAACGCCACCTCTTACACCACCATGATCGGGGGCCTCTCTCGCGCCGGCGGAGCCGCGGCCGCCGAGGCGCAGCATCTCTTCGAGGAGCTCCCACTGGATCAGCACAACGTCTTCACCTGGACGGCCATGGTGTCGTGCCACGTCCGGAACGGCGAGCCTGGTAAGGCGGTGGAGCTCTTCGTGGCGCTCTATGCCAAGTTCTTTGCGCGGGGGGTGCTGCCCAATGCGCACACGTTCAGCTCCCTGCTCAAGGCCTGCGTGGGTGTCCAGTCACTAGCCATGCTGTTGCAGCTCCATGGGCTCACCTTCAAGCTCGTGGACGAAGGGAGCAGGCATTGTTTCGTGTGGAATGCTTTGATTGATGGGCATGCCAAGCTGGGCGCACTGTCGGACGCCGAGAAGGTGTTCTACGGGATGCGGTACAGGGACATCTGCTCTTGTAACATCATGATGGACGGATATTCCCGGCATAAGCTCGTCGACAGGGCTCTTGATCTCTTCAGAATTATGAGGAAAAAGGATGCCTCCACGTGGAACATCATAATATCCTGCCTGGGGGAGAATAGCCTCGGAGAAGATGCTCTCCGCCTCTTCATCGATCTGGTCAGATCGGATGGCCATTGTGGTGGCAATGCCAAGGTTTTAAACCCCTCAATATACACAACAGTTCTGCACACCTGCTCAGTGCTGGTACTGCTTGCGTTTGGGAGGCAAGTGCATGCACGCACCGTAAAGGACGGGTTTGGTCAGAGTAACGTCTTCGTCAGCAATTCTCTGATGAGCATGTACAGCAGCTGCGGTGCGACGCTTGATCTCGAGCAGGTGTTCGAAGAAATGACTGTCAGGGACGTCGTGTCATGGAACTCGTTGATACGGGGGCTTGGTCAGAACGGCCTTGGGAGGCAAGCTCTGGCAGCTGGAGAGCGCGCCCTGGAACTCGGTATGTACAATGGCAACACCTTCATCTCCATCCTTACATCCTGCAGCCACGCCGGGCTGGTTGTGGAGGGGTTGAGCTACTTCGATGCAATGGCCAAGAAGCATGGCGTGGAACCAACATTTGACCACTACATCAGTGTCATCGATCTCCTCGGCCGTGCTGGGAGGCTTGAAGAGGCGTACGACCTGCTCCGGAAGATGCCGTTCGCGTCGAACGCGTTAGCGTGGCGTACTCTTCTGCACTCTTGCTTGGCCCATAAGAACAGCGCCATGGGAAGCATCGCGGTGCAGGAGCTGAGAGCGCTGCAGCCCGATGGTGGCGCCGGGAACTATGAGAGACTGGTGCAGGGCTGCAGAGGCAGCACGGCTGATGAAACTCAGGCTGGAAGCGAGAAGAGTGCTGATCACACGCCTGGGTGCAGCTGGGTCACCTGAGTTTCTGAACATCAAGGGCCGAAGCTGCATCTGTAGCTTCACCTGTGGCCTGCCAAGAATCAGCAGCAAGGCTTGCTATTTGCAAAGTCTTGTGCGAGTCGTGATGAATGACCTGGAATCATGAATCGAGTCCACGGCATCAAGAGATATAAGCCAGAAGTCGGAAACAACAATTCTGGCAATCTGCCATGCTGAGTGAACGGCTGGACGCAGAAGAAGATTAACTGTCGAAGCATCATTGGAAAATGTGATCTGGAGGAGAACACGGGCAGTGCAAGGGCTAATGTTAAACAATTTTGTGTATGCTAGAAGAAGTTCAGAAACAGTGATTCTGGAAAGTGACATGTTGAGTGAACACAATTTTGTACAATTTTAGACAATATAGATTTACACAGAATGGCCTCTTAAAGTTGAAGGAATGAACTGCAGCAATATTTGGGTGTCAAGCATTCAAGCTGAATAGAATAAGTAAATTACGTTGTAAATAGATGGCGTCATAGCATAGGAGGTGTCTAAAGCTTTTATTATTAAATGTTTTTATAGATTCATTTCAGATAAGAATTATATCACCGTCAAAATATGCACTTCGCAATGTGTGCCTCCATGATTTCTTTTGCATTAGACTTCTAAAACCCAGTAAGATTGTGATATTGTGAAATTTCCTTTGAAACAAATATAAACATATGATTTTTAATGTTTCCATTTTATCTTATTAACATACATTAACAATCGAATTGTTAAAAGTTTGGCCACACACGTCTTAATAAACGAATCAAATTTACATCCAGTTGATCAAGCGTACATCCAGTCACAAGTTAACTGAACCAGAACCAAACGTACTAGGTGTAACGAGTTGATTACAGAAGAATATATAGCTATCAGAAACGAGACATGATTTGTGCTGAGCTGACGTACAGAAGAATATATAACTATCAGAAACGAGACATCATTTGTGCTGAACCGTTTTGCTGCACTGTTCGCTTACACGGCCATTTAGTCCTGTAAACGTTACACAATGTCTTGCTATGTCCTTTTAATCAGCCGTTTAATCACCATCTAGTTCAGCATGATTAGAGGCGGATTGGTTGGCTCCCAAAATAAGCCGAAGATTTGGCAAGCCATGATTTTAGCAATTGTTTGATTTGCTCGACCTCTTATATTTGGCTTGCCAAATCCATAACAAACTTTTAACATAACTTTGGCTTACCAAATCCTTGGCATGACAAATTTTGGCCGTACCAAATCCTTGGCATGACAAAGAGCCGAGGTTGTAAATCTTACATGCTTTCTTAAAAGCGGAGGTAATCACGAAAAAACAAAGCAGCACACATATAACCTTAAACGTTTATTTTTTTCATCCGGAACAGTGTTTTTCTCTCACAAATTCCTCCAGCATTTCTCAAAACCATCCAGATTCCTCCAAAATTCAGACAAGCGCCAAAATTCAGACAAGCGAACAGGCCCATAAGGTTTGGAAGAATCTGAATGGTTTGGAGAAATGCTGAAGGAATTTATGAGAGAAAAACACTGTTCCAGATGAAAAAATAAACGGATAGCCTGGTTTAAGGACACGCGAACGGGGCCATACTATCACAGCAATTTGCATTAACTAAGGCAGCTTTCCGACTTTTTTTTTCACTACAGTTGTTCTATTAGACGACATCACTTGACTTCAACTAATTAAGGGAAAAGGCTAGAGTTTAATTACAAAGGAACACAATGGGGGAAAAAATTAAGACTACTTTCCCGTTCATTCTTGTTATCATATTGTCGAATGTCGATTGGCTGCACAGAACAGAACCAGCAGCAAGATGTTGAAAACCCCTCCCGTTGATGCGTCATGATCTATAAGACTATACAAGAAACTCATCTATCCAGAAAATCTTTGCAGCAGAACCTGTGCGCTGCTGGCCAAAACCATGTGACGGCATGGTTAAAGGATCAGCAAGCTCGAAGCATCTGCATCCATCAAAGTGTTATCAGTTGTAGAGTTTATGTACCAGCTATATACTAACAAAGGACGGGTTCACTATACCATGGAAGCAGCATTCCTGCTTCTCATTGATAGAGTGACAGCATCGAGAAAAGCCTTTGCAGCTTCAGCATCATTTTCTGCAGCCTCTGCAACTCTTGCTGCTTCCTCAGCTTCTGCTATTGCTACTTCTGCCTCGGCAACTGCCTTGGCAGCAAAGGCAGCTGCCTCCTCCTTGGTCATGCCTTTCATCTTCTCCAGTTCAGCAACCACTTGAGGCTTAGTTAGCCGTTTAGCATTATTATTTTCTGTGTCCATCCCTTTAGCAGAGGATACCTTAGCGCTTATTCCACCCGAGGGAGGTGAACTTGGTGCAATTCTGAACTTTTGGTTTACCTACAATCATGATTCAAATAGTATGCAGCTTGAAGTCTGGCCCCACTTTTATATTTCTAAAAAGACGACCCAGGGAAGGAGGGAGGGAGAGACCTTGATTAATTTTCCGGAATTAACCAATGACTTCAATTTTGTAGATAGCAGGCGTTGAAAATCAGCAGGTGGCCAGTATTGGTCCTAAACATATAGTCAATTTAAGTTAAATCCGTCCGTAAAAGAAAAGGTAATAAAGGATTGCTCAAGTTAGCAAAAAATCAGCACAGATGCTTCATACAAAAGGATGAGACAATTCCCATTACAGAAAGCAGTCACCAGAAAATAAATAGCAGGACAGCTGATGTAAGTAAGTTAAACAAAACACAAAATAAAACAAGTGAGCACACTATAAACTGATATCCACAAACCTCAATATATGCAGCAATGGCTGCCTTATTGGACCCAGAAGGCTCGTTAAGCTTCCTTATAGCTTCTAATATGAGATCATCGAGCCTGGAAAAATGACAGACATACATAAAATACACTGGATGACCAAGCATCAAGAAAGCAGTATGCTGAATAAATTAAAGAGTTGGACAGTAACAATTGAAGTAAAATGAAAAGAGTAATGTGGACTCCAACTGCTGAACAGATATGCTATCACAAGTAAATAAACAAAATAATAATGATATGTAATTATGTACTAATAAACATGTTACACAAAAGTATCAACATTCATAACAAGACAACCTCTGTAAGGAATTGAACATTAGGAAGAGCACAGCATGCGTGGAACTCAGAGGATGTGTGTGTGTCAACTGTATATATTCACAAACAGTTTCCTTTTTAGTTTACTTGAAAATTTTGCTCCAGAATCCAGATGTATTGCACACCATAGGAACAAATTATGACACTACCAGAACATCTCAATATAGCACAGACCATAGAGGAGGCGAAAATGCTAAAACTGTTATGCAGTATCAGAAGATGAATAACAAATGTGGATACATCCAAGAATGTCCCAAAGTTGGTTTGACTGAACGTAATCAACTGACATGTGTTGCAGACTACAAATAGCAAGGAAGATAGATATATATGTTCGTCACTTAATCTTTGTTACCATAATGTCTAAACCATAATCACAGGGGTCAGGGTCGGGCGCGTTCTGCAACCCCAGGACATCATCCCAAATCAAGGGTCGGGTCAAGCAAGGTCAACATCCTGATTCTGTCTGGGTCACCAATCCACTGTGGCAGGAGTACACTGTACACCACAGATCCAAAGGGCTGTAATGAGGTACAGGGGAGAGGAGGGTTTATGTTGCTGAGACATGGGAGACAGCTAGTGTTGAACATGACTACCAACAATCATGGACATGACCGCACGACTTGGGGAGCAGCAACATCTGATGCAAGACTAAGCCTTTGCCAATGAAACTGGGTGCACAAAAGAGAAGAGGACATTGTAGGCAATCAATTTCACTACCACCTGGTGCAAGATGTTGGCTAGCCGTGGTTGATTCGTGACTAGTGGCATTAGGTTGCCTGAGCAGAGAGAAGGCGAGGAACAAGAAAGGGAGGCTGCGTGATTGAGCATGACTGTCACACGGTTACATTAGGTGGGTAGTGTGTTGGATTTGTATTCTTTGTATTGATTTTCTGTAACTATTTGTGCATGGGATATCATGGCTCATCGACCCCAAATCCAATTATCGACCCAGATTGATTGGATTCCATTGTTCCGAACTACCACCTTCGACCCATGTTTTTAGATACCGACAACCCTGAACCCTCGCCCCTCTGCCCCAATCAGATTTTCTGTGACTGGTTCAAACATAGAGGGCATGTCCAACTTGTAAGTACAGTCAGGTCAACATTATTAATCTGTTTTCTTTGCGAGAATGATTTAATGACTGTGTGCACATAGCCCACCATTGGCATATTGGCCATAAGGGTTTAACATGTGCATGTGCATAGTCTTCTGTTTCTATTATGATCACCATATAATTTTATATCTTCTCATGCATGGTTACCATCAATTCAGCAGCAAGGTCCCTCCATTCAGTTTTAGCGAGCACATTTATTTGGGAACAAAGACAAACAAGCTTGCTAATCTCACTGAAGTGACCCAAGTAACTCCACATTACTACTGTGTGCATACATGCACACGACAAAGAGTCATTCGCACTGGTTGCATGTATACATGCTCGCCGTAGCTATTACTTCTCTGTTGCTTTGGTACAAATAAATTGAGTTGGAGGAAAAAAAAATCATTGCTATGTGCATTAAGTTAACTAGCTTTTTGTTGTATAGGAAGCATTGGGAACTGTGCGCCTTTTATATTTGAATATCATTGAAAAAACATGCCTTCTAAAATAAAAGGGAGGGAGTAACAATTTATATTTCATTTCCTAAAAAATGGACATGGAACTTTAATAACTAAACACATGATGAGAGAGGTCAAACTGAGCATCAAAGGAAATGTATGCGTGCTTATAATATGATAGAAAATAGGCAAGCATTTGAATTGCTACCAGATCACTGCTTATATGCTTATTTTAGGTTTGTCCTTTAATGTGCTTGTAAGTTGGACTGTTCATGTAAACAAAATCACGAACCCCAACTCAAAATACAACTGAAAATTCCTGCACTAGTTGTTGTCGAGACAGTTCAGATACCGTAATATGGTTTAAAAAGAATTTCCGTTACGGTCAACTTCTGAACTTTAATGTCTAACCAGGCAGGACTAGAATCAGAACTCCAAATCAATTTATATCGATGATTTCTATCTAGTCCCACGTATCCACATAAAACACATTCACCAAAAAGGAAGATGGCGAACTGAAAAGGTAAGTTACTCGTAAGTACAATAAGTAGCTTAGATAAAATATTTGCACCGAGCGTACTGACCTAGCAACTGACATATCTGGACTTTCCTCAATTGCCAAAGGCTCCAAAGCCATTGCTAACGGTTCCACTTCAATGACTGCGTCATGAGCGTTGTCCATATCCTTCCCATCTGTATCCATCGGCTCAGCAGTAAGCTTAGGCACCATGCGCCTGCCTTTCTTCAAGGCCATCCTTGCCTTCTCTCTAGAACCGTAACCTCCTGCGGTGACGCTCAAGTTGCGCCACTTGTCCTGCACAAATAGACCATACCAAAGATTCATTTGTACTCGTCGATACAGACATTCAAAATGAACTTGGAGACTAAATACAGATGGTGTCCAACAAAACAAATCGTAGTTATGGTGAACAAGATCTCCACATGGAAGTGATCTCCCAAGGAATCATCAAGACCTAACAAGGCCTCCCAAGGAACCATCAAAACCTAACAAAGTGAAGGAAAAAATCTCTACATGGAATGAAACAAAGGTGGGTGTGAGAGCTTTTGGGGGCATCATGATGCTATGGCTAGAAGTTCCTGACATCTCAGATTACTCTCGAGCCGCGCCCTCAAACTCTATGCAATCCCCACTACCAACCACCTAAAATCCCGATCTAGAACCAAATAAAGAACACGCCAAGCTGTTAGGACCGTCCAAAACCGCAAATTTCTTTCATTCAATTTAACCTACTAAAAGGACTGGAGATTTATTCCCCCCAGCTGATCGCCAAAAACCCACAGCCCACCCTCCCCGGCGATCCGAGCGTCACCTTGAGGTCAACATTGGAGCGGAGGCGCAGGAGCTCGCTGAAGTCTGAGTCCCGGAGGATGGTGCGCCACTTGCCGGGCCCGTGCTTGGCGACGCCGGCCTTGAGCGCGGCCTCTTCCTCCGGCGTCCAGCGCTGCTTCGGCGCCCCCATCCGCGGCAAATCGGAGGATCCAACCGCGTCAGGCGTGCGTACGTGCGCGCGCGCGTGGGAGTTCGCTGATCGGGGGCGCACGCAGTGAGGCGGTTCGGTTCGGTTCGATTTCGATCCGGCCCGGAATTCCGCGCGGAATTCCGGTGCAGGATCCGGGGCCGGCGGACGTGTCAGGGGGCGATCGGGGATAGGGGAATCGTAAGAAGGGCGGCGGCGAGGGTTCTAGGGCAGCGCAGTCGCACGAGATGGAGAGGAAGCCATCAGGCTTGTTTTGTCGTAAGAAAGAGGTGGTGGAGGACTGGAGGTTACGAAAGCGAGGGGATTAATTGCCAGAGGCCCAGCCAGGGGTGGACGGTGGCTCCGGCTTCGCGTTGGCGTTGGCGTTGGTGGCGTTGGAAGGAAGCCAGCCCTCTCTTCTTACTCGTTAGTGATAATAAATAAATAAATAAATATAAATACATAAAATAAAATCGGGGACGAAGAGGGGTTGCCCACTGACAGTGTGGTCCTACCGCCTTTTGCCTTAGACACTCCCCTTGGTTTCTAGGGCCCACAGAGCTATCTTTTGTTCTGTACCGTTTGGACCCAGGGGATTTCGAGAATCTGGATAAAAAAAAACTCTAACATCTTCATTGAATTTCGAAAAAACTAAATTATGTGAGTTAAAATTCTTTTCTATAAAATCTAGAGCTTTGAATGAAAATTTAGGATCGTGGGATTTTCTCTGTTCAGATTCTCGAAATCCGTAGGATCCAAACGAGACCTTGGATAGAGCATCTCTCGCTCTCTCTCGAGTCTAGGCCAGGGTCTGCTAAATACTATTTCTCTATTTCAAAATAAGTTTTCATCTCATATCGAGGAGTCAACCAATATCAACTTTTATTAGATTTATAGAAAATAGTATCAACATTTATATCTCTAAATATGTTTATTATAAAAATATGTGATGTGATCAATCTAATGATACTTATACGATATCACAACTATTATTTTTAATATATATATTTAGTCAAAATTTAGATTGTTTGAATGCTCGAAATACGAGGTGGAGATTTAGGGGTGTTTGGATCTAGTGACTAAAGTTTAGGAGGTGTCGCAAGAGGTGTTCGGATACTAATAAAATAAATAAATTATAGAATTCGTCAGTAATCCGCGAGATGAATTTATTAAGTCTAATTAATCCATTATTAGCACACGTTACTGCAGCATCACATTGTCAAATTATGTACAAATTAAGCTTAAAAATTTGTCTCGCAAAACAGTTTCAATATGTGCATTTCGTTTTGTAATTAGTCTATATTTAATATTCTATGCATATACCCAAACATCTGACGAGACAGCGACTAAAGTTTAGGAGGAGGAACCAAACACCCTCTTAGTTTAGGACGCGGGAGTACTCAATACTCACCGTCAGAGGAAAACACACAGGTCATGTTCGGCTTACCCCATACTCGGCTTGTTCGGCTTCTTTTTTTAGCCAGAACAGTGTTTTTCTCTCACAATAATTTAGCCGAAACAGTGTTTTCAGTCAGTTTCAGTCAAGTTTCAGACCAGCGAACGGGGCCACAGTGGGATGGGTGAGATGGTTGTTGTTTGTGGACAACTCTCAACATGGGATTGGCTTCAGCCAAGTTTGCTCATTTTTAGCATCCCTCCTCCTCCGTTTAAAAATAGTAATTCCGTCGAAGTAAAAATTCTTAAGTTTAACTAACTGGAAATAAAAAATAATATTTATAATATAAAATAAGTATTATTATATTGGGCATGTGATGCACTTTTATACTATTGGTACTTCTTTCGTGTCATAATCACTAATATTTTTACCTATACTAGAGGTATGCCAATGTGTTACACTAGGGGCATAATTTTTCAATTGAACCTCAATAGTCGGATGCGACGTATGTAGGCCTAGACGAAAAACTCGTAACTCGTTAGCTCGCTCAACTCGCTCATTAGTGGCCCGGCTTGAGCTCAGCTCGTTTGAATTTTTATTTAACGAGCCAGCTCATGAGCCAAAACAAGCCAAGGTGATTCACATGACAACAGCTACAATCAACCCATATATTCCTCGGTCCAGCCCAATACAACTTTAAGCAATTCATATATTCCACTGCCTATGGCCCAACACGATTAAAACACTAAACTCCTAGACCAATAGACCACATGGCCCCATCCAGTTACCCCACCGGCCTACCCCACGGCATCATATTCACACGAGACGAGTTCAAAATTCATATGTATTTTGTTTATTCCATTTTAAATATGTATGTGATGTGTTTGTTGCTAACTTGCGGTTATAATTTTTATGTACTGTGTTTGTGTGCTTTGGCTCGTGAGCCAAACGAGCTAGCTCGAGCTCGCTAACGAGCCGAGCTATAACAAGCCGAGCTAGCTCGATATCCAGCCATAGACGTATGAGCTTCTAGGGTTTCGTTTCGGACGCGGACACGTGGATCCGGTCTTCGTATTGTAACCGGATAGGACGCGGACGTATGAGCTCCGAGTGAGGTATGATTCGTATCGGAAACGGACACGTGTGCAAGGGTCAAAATTTAATATCACCGGATAGATAATAACTTTAGAGTCCTTTATATTATTTATTTATTTATTATTATTTTATCTATATATTTGGTTAAACTTTAGACATATCAACCAGAATACGACTATAATTGCATTTTTATGGACAGAGGTGGTACCTTCATGGGAACGGCTTGCTGCAACAGTCTACCTGCATCTACCTCATCAGCGGATGAAACACAAGCAACCACGTCTGTTTTAGAATCACGGCAGAGCAAGACCATTGAATTCGACTACCTCTGTCTATAAAAATATGCAATTCTAGTTACATTCTTAGCTAACAAATCTAAAGTTTGACCAAAATATAAAGATAAAAATATTGATGTTTAGGACAACAAATTAGTATGAAAATATATCATATAACAAATCTATTAAATACTTATGTGATATTATAAATATTAATATATTTTTTATAGTCAAACTTAAAATACTTAAATTTGGTACTATTTTAGAATTGCATTTAACTCGTATATCACAGAAAAGTGCTCAATATTATGTACAAAGTAGTACAAAAACATCTTTGCGTTTCAAAAGACCATTCCTCTCAAAAAGAGTCCGCAACTAATTCGTGTACGTTCGATGCCATTGTTCCATGGGCGTATCTTCAATCCGCAACTAACCCACGTCACAAGTTCACAACCACCAGAATCCTTCATTGAATCATCGCAAATCTTTATTGCCTCGCTATGCACTGCCAGATCCTTTTCCCTCAAAAGATATAATGAAACCGAAATGCTATGGGCACGTCCGTTCAACTGTTGGTCGGCCTCTACCCGCCCGAACGGCCTAACACCACCACTCGCCCAATTGTTGCACCCATCTCACGTCTCGAATCGCCACCATGCTCGCACCCATTCTCGAACCCCACTCTTGAATCGCGGCTGTGCTCCACCGCGCCAGGCCGACAACCATCCTTCCTCTGCACCGCGGCTGAGAGCTGCCGCTCGCCTTCCTCCCTCTCCACGGAGCTCACCGTCTGTCGCGCGGTTTCCGTTCTGCATCACGCCCGTCCGGTCACTTCTGTCCCTTTCCAGCGACAGCTCGTGCTAGCAGCGACGACCAGCAGGCCTTCCCCACGGCCCTTTCCCTCCCCCCCCCCAACCGAAGCGGACCGTCGTGGCCTTCTCCAAAGAGCGGCGAGCTCTGCGTTATGAACGAGCTCTACACCGATGAACTCCACACGCCGACGAGCCTCTATTCTCCACAACATCAAGGAGATGCTGCGCTGAAAGCGCATGTTGCAAGAGTATGTTTCAAGTGTTTTAGATGTTTCAGAGATATGTTGCAAGTGTTATATATGGATGTTGTAAAAATAGATTGGAATGTTGCATATGTTACAATGGTTGTATACGTATGTTGCAAGCGTGTGTTCACAATGTTTCATCTGTTTTTTCAGACGTATGTTGCAAGTGTATTTATCTAGATATTGTATATGTTTCACACATATGTTGCAAGTGTTTTATTTAGATATTATGTATGTTTGCAATGATTTTCAAGTGTTTTTGTAAGTTTTTCAGACATATGTTTCATGTGTTTCATCCGTCTTCTTTTATATGTTAGTGTTGTATCTGGATGTTTAAAAAATGGATCGGTTGTTGCGCATGAGATGCGCATGGTTAGTAGCGCGACCAGTCCCCGCGCGGGCGACGTCCGGGCGGCATGGCCCCTGCGGGGGGGGGGGGGGGGGGGGCGATGTCTGGGTAGCGCCCCCGCCCCCGTGTGGACGTGTGAAACGGAGGTGCGGATATGATGAACTGCAACTGCAGGCGGGCGCTAGCAGTGCCGTGAATGAAAAGCAACCCAGTGGTGTTCTTTTTTTAATGTAAACATCGTTTTTCGGTCATGTTGCATGAAGCTCCGGTTTCTTTTATGTTTCTGACTCCACCTTGGATTTGATTTTTTTTCCTCCCTCCCCTCACACAGTCACACTTAAGTTACCTCTCAAATTGTTTTATGCTTCGGCTGTTCTTGTCTCATATAACACTGTTGAATCATCCAGAACTATAGTGGTTTTATCTACCAGCCGAACACCCTGAAATCTACCACCTCCTCCGTCTCTAGTGAGCCCCAGCTTCTCCTACAACTCAGAATTTGGGGTTTACCGGTTTAGGGTCGAGGACTTCAAAATTCAGTGGGCAAAGGAACAAAAAGCAGCAAGGAACGCAGCTGGTGGCTGAGGGAAAAGGACGAGGTTGGGAGTTGGAACAACCGGACAATGGTGATGCGTGTGTGGCGATGAAGAGGACGAGGAAAACGAAATAAAACGTGATGATCCAAAATTTGCGTGCGGGGAGGAAGTAAATACCTAGGTGTGATCTAGGCCCTGTTTTGTCATCACACTTGAAATTTGACTTGCCATGATCAAAGCTTTTAATTTAGCTTTCTCCTGGGTTCAAAGCTAGGCGGTTCTAGCAGTTTTTCTTAAAAGTCTACAGAGTTTTTTCCCTAAGAAATCTCAGTATTTGGAATTCTAGTGAATCCATTTCCTCTTTCTGCTGTGAAATTCAAGAATATGTTGGAATGTCTTTTTTTTCCTTCTTCATTGAATGTGGCAAAACACGCGTTGTTTTCGGCCCCGTTCGCTTTGCGGAAAACAAGCCGAAACACTGTTCTGGCTAATTTGTTGGGAGAGAAAACACTGTTCCGGCTGGAAAAACAAGCTGAAAAAGACGGATTATAAGATAAACGAACAGAGCCTTCATCAGTATTACTTGTCAGACCATTCAAATCGTCGTGATTAAAAAAGTAGGAATAATGGATCATAGAAGATGGCAACAAAATTAATGCCATGTTATTTACGAAATACAAATGATTATTACTCCCAGTCCAATCGCAGGAAGCTAAGAGCAACATAACTCATCAGCCATGGGCCCCGGGGTGCCTGCCAGCAGGAAGCCCTTGTAGGTGACCTTCCGCACCAGCGACGCCCCTCCCCACCCTTCCTCCAGCTCCTTCACAACGCGCTCCCCCAGCAGGTCCACGCCCTGCTGCTTGGCCGTTGTCACCGCCGACCACGACCTCAGCATGGCGATCAGGCCCTCGAACGACATCTCCTGTTCCATGTCGAGGCTCGCCGGCTCGCCTTCCTTCCCAAGCCCGATGTCCTCGAACGGGAACGGCAGGTCCCGGTATCCGTCAGTGCAATACCTGCATGATACCAGGCATGGATGAAGGATCACACATCTGACAAAGATGCTCGTTGTTTCCTTTTTGGTGCATTATTTACATAGTTGGTCAGGATTAGCAGTGTTGTACCGAGCTCTGGGGTCCCAGTAGGGCAGCGTGGTGTGGAAGAAGCGCGCCATCATGTCCTCCACGGGGCTCATGCCGTAGTTGTAGCCCCAGACCGCGATCACCCCGCCGGGCCTGCGCAGGACGCGGCGCGCCACGGCATAGAACGCCGGGATGTCGAACCAGTGCACGGCCTGCGCCACCGTGATGAGGTCCACGCTGGCCTCGCCGCCCAGCATGGCGACAAGGTCCTCCTCCCCCGGTGTGGCGTCGGGGGTGTGCATGTACCGGACCTTCGGGTGTGGCGTGGCGTGCCACAGCTGCTCCGCGGACGTGTCCGTGGCCACCACGCTGTCGTAGTGCTCCGCGACCTGCACGGTGGCGTCACTGTAAGCATGAAGAGATTTGTGTGTGTGTGTGTGTGTGTGTGTGAATTAAACATGAAGAGATTGAATTGAAGACGCTGCTCTATAGAGAGCAGCAGGGACTTGAGATGCATGCTTACACCGATGGCTGCCTGGCCATTGCCAGTACCAACGTCCCAAGCGCCGCGGTGGTGAGCAGTGCGCGCCGAGAGCTTGGCAAACAGATCCTTCGGGTACGCCGGGCGCGCTGCGGCGTACATAGCAGCCTGCTCGGTGAATAGCCCGGCCATCTGGTCTAGGTCCCCAGTGGAACGGACCACACTGTCCAACCTGAGTTCTTCTGGCTGTTGGGTCAGATTTTAGATCCGAAAAAAGTAGCCTGGTGAAGGTAGTGACGTGAACATGGCAACCGCAGAGCACGGTGTCACATTTGACTGCACAGCTGTCTAGGAATAATAGATAGATAATGTTGTGTGTTGAAATGACGACATTGGTGACCTCATTCTGGTTGTCACACTCACGGTTTCTTGCTTCTTAAGTATAACACAATCAAACGCTATCAGAATCAGATAAGTTATGATAACAAGTTTCTATTCAAACAACAACTATGAATGCCAGAATGCAGAGCTAGTTAGGTAAGTGCATCGAATGGCATTTCACCGACTGACAGAAGTTGTTTTCAGCGAGGCCGTGCTTGTGAGCACAAAGCCCCTCCAGAACATTGTCGGTCACCAAGATCGCCATGAATACCATGCTTCAAAACATCTGTCAGACGCCTCTGATGTTGCAGACATGTTTTCGTGAAGCCTTCAGGAACCAAGTTTCCTCACAATCCAATGAAGACGGCAAATCATCCATCCATCATCTCTTCACTCGTATGTGTGGCAATTGGTAAGAGAACACTCAGCCGCACCAGGACACTGCACAGTGCATGGCATGAGCTTACAATGCTCCTGAATGTGCAGTGACCACCATTGTTCACCAAGAAAGCCAGGAAGGCGTGTCCATTAGCATCCACCAAAATGATCAGCCAATGACCCGGTTCCACAAATATGTTCTCACTGTGCCTTTGGAAACCAAGTTCCTCACCATTGCAGCAGCAAGCAAGGCTGGTCATTTGCTCACCATCCTTGTGGAGGTGTCAGATCGTTTCCTTATCATCTTCCATGCATTGCAGTTGGTAAGATAATGATTCCTATTCCCTAGGATGCCACCACAGAGTGAATGTGTCAATTGTGATAAAAAAAATGACGTACCCAGTGCAGAGAGCTCCCGCTCTGTGCGGGGTCTGGGGAAGGGTGTCAGTGGCAAGACTTACCCTCGCCTATGCAATGCGAGGAGACTGCGACTCGAACCTGGGACCTTCCGGTCACAGGCGGTAAGACTCTACCGCTTGCACCAGGCCCGCCCTTCTGAATGTGTCAATTGTGATATGCCCCTGAATTTGCGGCTGCAACCAAAATCTGGATATCAGCACACGTTTGAAGAATGGTTACAAGAAAGAGCAAGGCATGATTTACTCTACGACCTATAACCAGGACTTGGCCGACATAGAGCAGAAAAGTGAACTTAGGAAGATAGTCTCACTCTCACCAGTCAAATTGAATACCAGCTTGAAGTTCAAGGAACCATCTCATTACATGCTTTGCAGTCACCAGTGCTTGTATAAAATTCACAAGTATATTGCTCAAGTGCTCAAAAGCAATGCAGTGCACAGAGCCACAGACTAACAAGTGTCAAAACTGTTGCTTAGCAAATGGTCACATAGAAGAAAAAAAAGATAGTTTGCACGCATCTGACAACTTATTCTATCAAGAAAACTGTATTTATTTGGCCTTTGTCCATCTCAAGAAGATGACATAGACATGCAGAAGTGTGACACAATTCAAATTCAGAGTTCATAGAATTTCAACAACACAACAGTACAGCTTAAAATACTGCAGTTTATACCACATGCAGAAATCAAAAACACCTGGGCAGATGTAACCATGACATAAGCCCAACTCATAGAATTAATCTGATGCCTCTTTGATAGTTCCAGAATCTTTTCTGCTTCCCAGTGCCGATATCCTCTTATTTAGGGCTGCATAATGCTTTTCAGAAGTTTCCTTAATGTCCTCCACCTGGAAACAAGCACATCAAATCTTAACCACTAGTCAAACACAAACCAATTTTAAATGTAGTCCTCTTTCAAAATGTTGTGTTCAACTACCAGCCTCATAAGAGAAAACAAAGACATAAATGGAAAATTCATCATGAGGTTGTAAATTGTAACATTTCGAACAAAAAGGAAACATCACTACAATCATAATTACTCCACAACAGAATTTAAATGCACAAAATCAAGAATAGTTTACTTGTTTATGCACAGATGACTACACCAAAAGTATAGATAAAAGTAAATTTAAGTTCAACTACCATTTATAGAACCACAGGAACTCAGTTACAAGAATCCTCTAGTTAACTATTCTTGATAATTAATAGAGCACCACAAGTTAATTTGGTAAGCCAATGTACGAAATGCACCAGGGCATAGATAATACTCCCATAGAAGAAGCTTGATTGACTTTGTTAGCTAATGCAATTGGCAGATGCAAGGTGCGCTGAGACTATCATAATATCTCTCATACGATGAGTGCAAACTCTGTTTCACCAACAGTGCCTCTAACTCTAAGGGTTCATTCATAGTTTGACAACAAACATGTGACTCAACACCGCTAAAAAAACATGTGACTCAACAGCAACGCATAGTTATAGTTAGAATTAAAAGATAAGCAGTTTGTGGAGATCCATAAGTCATAATACAGAATGCCTTGATAAGACCAACAAAATGGCAAGTGTTGGCACCCTACACATGTATAATGCACAGAACACCAACATTGTCGCAATAAAAAGGACATTATTCATGTGATGTATATTGGTGTCAATTTGCCTGGCAAATTCTGGATGAAGCTCTGACTACACAGCCGAGCATGGCATGTCTGTTCTATAGCATTCTCATTACACAGCAATCTTCTTCAGCAACCTAAAATCAATTTGTTGCAAGCATAGATAAGTCCGAACAGCTCGAGCTTGTAATCACATGAAATGGAATCAACTCCACATTTCCCTTGACGAGGCCGTGTTTTGCAATTAGTCCATTTCAATTCTGGGAACCAAAAATGCGCATTTCGATCAATAATCGGACAAGGGAAGAAATTTGGCAGGGGCTAATAATTAGTCGCCCAGGACGCCGCGGCGACCAGATCACGGAAAGGTGAGAATGCCTAGGAAGACAACCAGATGGGACTAATTTTGCTAGACAACAAACAGATTCGCAAATGAACCGGGGTGATTAATCAGATTATCCGCCAGAAGAAAAAAAAAGGCTAGACGGAGGCCGGGGACTCACCTGGCGGGTGATGGCGGCGCGGGCAAGCAGGTGGTCCTTGTAGAGGAGGAAGAACCCCGCCGCCGATGCCGTCGCTACGCCGGCAGCGAACGACGACAGACGCACCCGCCACAGGTACCCCATCCCGCTCTCGGCTCTCCTCCTCTCTATGTCCCGCCTCGCCGCCGCTTTGTTCCGCCGGAGACGAAGACGACAGGTCCCAGCCCACGATTCTGTCCCCTCTCTTTCTACCTGGGCTGATATCTCAATCATGGGCTCCGTGAAAGAGTAGCACCACACGGGCCTAACTGCATTCGACCCAGCCCACTCATTTCCGATTTCGAGAAAAGAAATATCGTTACGGATAAAGTAAACTGGCCGAGTTGGCGACGGCCGGAACGCCTGCGCTGCGACTGACGAAATGCCGACGCCGGCGCCGCCGCTCCCTCCCCTCTCGAAGCCGCAACCCATCCTCCACGTCGCCAAAGCCCTGGTCCCATCCCCTCGGCTGGCGCAGCCCCAGGCCCGAGGGCGAGGCCGAGCCCAGCCGGTCATGTGCGCCAGCTCCAAGCGCCTCGACGACGCGCTCTCCGCCGGTTTCGTCCGCCTACTCAACGCCGGCCACGTCCAGGATTCTGAATCTGCTAGCGGAACCGACGGGCGCTACGACCCCAAGCCGGGCGACTTCGCCGTCGGGGTCGTGGTCTCCGGCACCGAGGCGCGCCTCGACGTCGCGGTCGGCGCCGACCGTCTCGCCACGCTGCTCGCCAAGGAGCTTCTCCCGCTCGACCGCGACAGTGCTGATCCGCCGACGCGACAAGCTCTGCCTGGGCCGGGGAGCATCGGCGTCGTGGCGGGTCCCACCGTGGACGACGACAAGGAGGCCCGGAGGCAGAAGCGCGGGAGCAGGACGCTGGTGGCGCCCGGGACCGTAGTATTCGCTGAGGTGCTTGGACGGACGCTTAGCGGGCGGCCACTACTGTCGGCGCGGCGGCTCTTCCGGCGCCTCGCGTGGCACCGCGCCAGGCAGGTCGAGTGCATTTGTTCTCCCTTCAGACATTGGTTATTCGTATAGTATAGGTGCTGATGCAGTGATTGGTGCGTGTTCATTTTTGTCAGACAGATTCTGCAACTCGACGAGCCAATTGAGGTGAAAATTTACGAGTGGAACACTGGGGGGCTACTCACAAGAATTGAGGCAAGGAAGAGTCTTCCCTTCCCTTCTACTAATCAAATGGTCTCCAGTTGTGTTATTTTGTACTTCTGTTCAAGGCTAAGATTTAGGCCAACTTCATTTCAGGGTGTGAGAGCATTCCTTCCTAAATTTGAGCTCGTCGACAGGATAAGTTCATTTACAGACTTGAAAAACAAAGTAAGGAGCTTTTGGATGTAGTACTGTTAATGCCCATTTCATCATTTGATTGTCGTTATTACGTGGTTATGATACTTGAAACAGATTGTGCTTTCTGTTTTTTGTTTTTATTAAATAAGGGACTGTGCTATCAGATGTTTAAGTTAAATCTTGTGGTTATGTTGGCTGATATCACTCGTTGGCTTGTTGCTTCTTGGCATACAGATCGGTTGCAGCATTCGTGTGTGCATTGCAAGGCTCGATGAAGAAACTAACGACCTGATAATTAGTGAGAAGAAAGCATGGGTTGGTGCACAGACATCTCTCTATAAGCTACAACTATGGTTTTGTTTTACATATTACATACATGTTTTATAAATTGAATCGTACTCCATCCAGAAATGATAATTATGTTTGACCAGAGGAGAAGTCAAACTTTATAAATTTTGACCAACAGTTAGTCAATTATATGCAAGTGTAGAGCATAAAACTTGCATCAATAGATTTGTGTTTAAAGTGCCTCTGAGATTACATTGTTTTTTAGCAATTGAATGCATTTTATAAGAGAAATTAAGGGTCTGGGGAAGGGTGTCAGTGGCAAGCCTTACCCTCGCTTGTGCAATGCGAGGAGACCGCGACTCGAACCCGGGACCTTCCGGTCACAGGCGGTAAGAGTCTACCGCTTGCACCAGGCCCACCCTTCCATGACTTTCCTTTGGTCAAATACAATTATCATTTCTGGACGGAGGGGATGATCAAGTGCCCAAAATACTAATTGTATTTTACTGTTTACGACAATCAAGTATGTTGAGACACATTAAATTCTGTACATCCAAATTGTGTCGGTTATTTGTTTGCAGAGTTGCACTTATGTACTGAATTCCATCATACTTGGCCAAATTGTCAATGATAAATCAGCTTCTGGACATTGAATTTGTCTCCAAATAACTAACACTGCAAAAGATATTGTAAATTTGTAATGCTGAATGTACTGATGTACTGAATTACTAATCATCAGGAAATGACTTATCTTAAAGAAGGAACCCTCCTACAAGGGACTGTTCGCAAGATTTTTCCATATGGTGCACAAGTTAGGATTGCTGGGACAAACAGAAGGTGTATTTACAAGGCTGCATGCCGTTCGTGTATTTACAATCAAGCATAACTGCATAAGCTAAAAAACTGTCTGTTTTTTCTTATTAAGCCAAGAAATCTAGATTAGTTCATTTGCATGAGTTTTGGGTCAATCCAATGACCTAGAGAAATCAAGACGCACATCCCTATAAATGCAACTAATAGTGTACTCAACTACTAATTTGCAGTGGCTTACTTCACATATCGAATATTAGTCGAGGCAATGTTTTGTCAGTAAGTGACGTCCTGAAGATAGATGATGAGGTGAAAGTTGTCGTGATCAAGTCAAATGTCCCTGACAAAATTGCACTGAGGTAAACCTGACCTCACACTAGCACTGGCTCTATTCAGTTGTGAACTAGCTGCTGTGTTTGTCTTGATTTTACTGAATACTTTCTTTGTGGTAAGGTCTAATCAACATATATGGTAGAGTTCTGATTCTGAAAGTTTGAAGGGCGGGCCTGGTGCAAGCGGTAGAGTCTTACCGCCTGTGACCGGAAGATCCCGGGTTCGAGTCGCGGTCTCCTCGCATTGTACAGGCGAGGGTAAGGCTTGCCACTGACACCCTTCCCCAGACCCCGCACAGAGCGGGAGCTCTCTGCACTGGGTACGCCCTTTTTTCTGATTCTGAAAGTTTACTTGATCAACAGCATAGCAGAACTCGAGAGTGCACCTGGTTTGTTTCTTTCCGACAGAGAGGTGAGATACTGAGTTGCACTCCAGCCTAGCTATATATTGGAATACTCCATCTCTTGTTTGATGAATCTCCCTCCTATATATCTATTCTTAGTATCACTTGTCTTGTACTGATGCAGAAAGTGTTCTCAGAAGCTGAGGAAATGGCAAAGAGGTACAGGGAGCAGCTTCCAGTTCTCTCTCAGAACCCTACATTAGATGATGGCCTTCCAGGAGAAATGCTACCATTTGATGACGAAGCTAAACTGTATGCAAACTGGCAATGGTTCAAATTTCTGCATCTTAACTAACCTGGTGACAACAGCAACAGAGACCCACCGTAGTTTTTGAGGAAATCATGGATCATGTCGAAGAGTATGGCACCTAATGTCGCAGAACACATATCTGGCAATTGTTGACCATGCAAAGGCGAACCATCGCTAGAGGACCTGTTGAAGTCGAATACTGACCACTGGTGGTAGCACTCCACCTCCATAACCCACCACTGGACAGGAACAGGCAACTTCATCCGGCAGCCAAAATAGGTAAAAGGTTCCAGGCTGCAGAACATTGGTGTTTCGAATTGCCTCATTCCTAATTCCCCTGGAGTGAAATATCATTTTATCTGTCTGTATAATGTAGCTTCATGGCAATCATATTCTGTCAAAACGAGTCGAGCACTCCCTGCCAACAGCACGGATCTGTCCATGAAATAGTTTCATAAATTTTGGCGCAGTATGTCACCGTGTCCCTGAATTTCTGAGGTATTGTGATGGGCGCAAAGGAGTATCTGGATTATTTATGTACACTCTGCCTGGCTAGTTACCACCGGCAGTCGTGTTAGAGTGAAATTTGACGCCGAGCGGCGTGTATCTCTTGTATCTGTAGGTACTCGGAACGCATTGCGTTATTCTGAATATGTAAGGTAGCATCAGCTTATGTATCTGAGTTCAGAAGAGGCGTGATGAGCTCATGGTTTACAGTGCCCCAGTTCCAGTAGATCCGTACTACAGTAGTAGACTAGTACGTACAAGTATATTGCAGTAAAGAGGAGTTGAAGAGAGACTCGCGAGGAATAGCTGATGGCTGCGCGCCTGTGCCGTGTGCCAGGCTTTTCAGGCTCGAGTGAAGTCTGACGGCACGCAGAGGAGTGCGTATCTTTTGTGATGAGATTAGGGCTAGATCCCATCAAAGTTTCAAGTTTTTTCACTCTCTCTTTATCATATCAATTTTTAGCCGCTTGCATGGAGTATTAAATATAGGTAAAAAAATAACTAATTACACAGTTTAGTTGGAAATCACGAGATGAATCTTTTGAGCCTAGTTGGTCCACGATTAGACAATATTTACCAAATAAGACGAAAATGGTACTATTCATCAGGTTGAAAAAAGTTTCAATCCAAACAAGGCCTAGACTAGAGAGAGGCGGGTGGTTTGAATCTTCCGTAGAGGGATCAGAGATGGAATGTTTCGTTGCGCGTTGGAACTTTGGCTGACGCCGTTTGGCCTCGGCCTAGAGCGGGGAGACGACGGAGGAATCACTGTAGATCGCAGCGTTGCTGGTGCATTTGCTGCTCCTGCAACCTGCATTGTGACCACCTGAACAGCGTTTGAACACTCGTAGCTAGTACAGCCTATAGGGCGAAGCTAAACGCCTCACTCCGCAAATATTTTGGTTGGTTTCAGCCTTGGTTTCAGCCAGCCAGCTAACAGTGTTTTTCTCTCACAACAAACCAGCACCAGCCAGTCTGGAAACTAACCATCGAACAGGCCGTTTGTGGGCTGATAAACTCGTGGTTTATGCTGGTTTGTTGTGAGAGAAAAGCACTGTTGGTTGACTGATAAGCCCTGGCTAAAACTAATAAACGAACATGCTGCTAATTTCAAAGTTGGACTAGTGTCGAGTAGCATCGGATCGGATGCGTGGAGTATTAAGTATTAAATATATACTAAAAATAACTAATTTCATATATTGTGACTAATTTATGAGACAATTTTTAAATCTAATTAGTCCATGATTTAATAGCGTGGTGCTACAGTAAACATATGTTAATGACGGATTAATTAAGTTTAATAAATTCATCTCACGGATTACCGAAAACTTCTGTAATTTATTTTACTATTACTGTCCGAACACTTCCATTTAACAACCCGATATGACATCTTAAACTTTTCTTCTGGATTTAAACACCGCTATAGTCCTATCCTGTACTTAAGTTAGCCGTACCTTCTTCAGCTTGTCTCCCCCGACGAAGCGAACGTGGCATTGTTTTTCTTTCCTGATGATTCCAAAGTCCCGGCTGCCTTGAGCCTTGTAGGAGAAGGCCCATGCATGCTTGCTGCAGGGCGCGTACCAGCGCCACACCGCTGTGCTGTGGGTAGCTTGGCTGATTGAGCAGTCAGGTCAAGGATAAAAATCAATCGCAGCCTAGCCTGCGGCCGTCGCGTGCGGTCAAATCCGGCGCATTTAAATTCCCTGCATGCGCGCGCAGCTAGGCTACGGCTATGAGCCTGGGAGGTTGGAGCAGGGCTCTACTAGTACGCTACGCCGCCGGCCGCCCGGATCACCGGCGATTGGTTCACCGTGCACCAGTCTACTAGCTAGTACCGCCCTGGCCTCCTCGGCTTCGGCTTCCACCAACAAGTACGGAGACGGTGTATGGCACGCAGGCAGAAGCTGCCAAGCCAGGCCGTGGAAGGCAAGGCCATGGCCGCGCCAAGCCAGTACGGAGTACCAGCTGTGTCATTGACACTCTCAAGGAAACCTAAGGTCTTGTTTAGATCACCTCTAAATTTCAAGTTTTTTCACTTTCTTTCCATCACATCAATTTTTTGGACGCATGCATGGAGTATTAAATATAGGTAAAAAAATAACTAATCGTACAGTTTGGTTGTAAATCACGAGACGAATCTTTTGAGCCTAGTTAGTCTATGATCGGACAAAGTTTATCAAATACAAACAAAACGTGCTACAGTGTCCAAATTGTAAAAATTTGCAATCTAAATCAGGCCCAAATGGATCCTCCGTACCAGAGGACTTGCTGACTTCTCCTGTTAAAAATCTCCGAATTTTTCTCATGAAATCGAGTTACACTCAACAACGTCTCAACTTCCGAATCGCCCGGAATCTTGGAGGCGTTTCGTTGCCTATTTTCCCCCATGTCCTCGTTGCTTTCGCAGTTTGATGAAGCCATAACGTTCAGACCAAACATTTACTGCGCCTCTTCAATGGTTCAAATTCCCAACGATCCCTTCTTTCCTCATCATGGATTAGCCTCTAGTCCCGCTCTCTACACTCTACTACTCGTCTACTCCTGCCCTGGAGCTAGGATACACTGTTAACGAGGCCATTGGTGATGCTTCATGGTTCATGGGTTCAGCGCTCTCTTTCTCTCGGCTTCCAACAAGCACGGAGAAAGCCAATGTCACTGGTACCTTGTTTAGATGCCATCCAAATTTTAAGTTTTTTCACTCTCTCTGTCACATTAATTTTTAGCTGTTTGTATGGAGTATTAAATGTAGGTAAAAAAAATAACTAATTACACAGTTTAGTTGAAAATCACGAGATGAATCTTTTGAGCCTAGTTGGTCCACGATTGGACAATATTTGCCAAATAAGACGAAAATAGTACTATTCATCGGGTTAAAAAAATTTGCAAAGTGAACCAGGCCTAGAGATGAAAAAGGAACGGATCCATTAGAATAGATCCTCTCCTGTTTAGCCATGCAGTCTTCAGACACTCTACCTTTGGGCTCAAAAATTGAGACCAAAGAACAAAGTTTTAGAACTAAAACAATCACTTTAAAGAACAAAACCGAGCCAAAAATAAAAATTATAGAACAAAAATGTCCACCGTAAAAGTTTAGAATAAAATTAAGCCTCCAACTATAGCTAAAGGACAAAGTGACTATTCCATTTTTTGTATAATTTACCTCTCTTAACGTGGGCAGAAGTTAATATTTTTATTTATAAATTCTATTAGGCTAAAAAAGGTAGATTTGGATCCCTTACTGAATCTGAGGACCTCGGTTGGTTGCCACCGTGTTTTAGAGTTTTTTTTTCGATACAAAAATCAAGCTCTTTTGTGCATCGTGTAACGGCCAGAGAACCATCGCAGATTCACAGCTCCACTGGGCGCTTCCATGTAAGGGACCGTGTGTCTCTAAGGTGTTACGAGTCGTACTTTTCTAGTAACAGTGTTTTCTCTTGAACAAATCAGCCCATGTTTAGTTCCAAAATAACTACCCAAAAAGTGCTACAGTACCCATCACATCGAATCTTGCAATACGTGCATGGAGCATTAAATGTAGACGAAAAAAACTAATTACACAGTTTGGTGGAAAATTGCGAGATAAACGTTTTGAGCCTAATTAGTCCATGATTAAACATTAATTGCTAAATAAAAACGAAAGTGCTACAGTAGCAAAATTCCAAAATTCCATCCAACTAAACACGCGCTCAGTTAACAGCAGCATGTTCTTTCAGCGAAGCTAAGATTTATTTCCTGCTCCCCCTACGCACAGGCTTTCCAATTTCTATGAAGCAGGCCAATAGCTAGAGGCATGACCAAAAAGAGAAATTTGGACCATGAGTGAACCCAAGCGGACTGGTACTGCCAGTGCTCTAGTGGCACTGCACACTGGCACCTCTCTACGGTTTCGGCGGTTCCCAAAGGAAATCTAATGATTACTCCTGGGCATGATCTTGCTCTTGTCCTGCCCGTAGCCTGTTGCTGCTTGCTGAGTAGGAGCAGAGGACCGGAGTGGAAACACGCAAGCACCACGGCAGCTCGGTCGCAGCGACAAGATCATGCATGCTTCATCATCGTACACTAGTACACTAGTAGCTGCCGGCCGGAGCATCGGCGTCCGTTCTTTCGGAGGAGCGCCCGAGCCCGACGCCCCCGGGACGTGCGACGCCAGGCACATCACATGCTGCAGGCACCAGCTTACAGCTAGCTACTACTACTACCACCACCGGTGCTCTCCTCTCCTCTGCAGGTCGACGCCTCTTGAGGTCTCATCTCATATCTTATCTTATCTTTCAACACAACATGACTGCTCTCTGCTCTATCTCCCTCCAACGCGACAGGACATCTGAGATCTGGCCATGTGGGCACCCAGCCCACCGTATCTCCCTTTGTCCGGTGACGCTGATGAATCTTTCTCCTCATTCGCTCGCGGTGGCGGATCTACGAAAATCAAATGATCATGCAGCATGCAGGCATCCTTCCTTGGAACACAAGGCTACGTTCGGCCACTGATTTGGCACTGATCATCTCATTCTTCACGTCATCCGGAGGACATCACCTCTGTATGCAAGACAATTCAGAACATGCAGGCTTTTTTTAGACTTATTTATAAAGTGGCCTCGTTTTTTGCCTATTGTTTTGCTCAATATATTTTCTTTTTTTTGGATATTATAATTCGCCTGTAGAAATCAAGACAGCTGCCTAGAATTCATTCTAACCACCTTAAAGAAGCTTTCCGTAGTAGCGTGAGTCAATTGTACTCGTTTTTTTTTAATATATGGTTGTTGTCTATTAGTAACTCTAACCGATGAACCGTGCCTAAGAGCATGGCGAGGAAAATTGGGTTCAGGTTCATCTGTTTACGAGTCTGATTTGACACACGAGGTACCCATCGCCATTCCTTGGCAGCAGGAGTCTATGCCCTGCAGATTACGGGTGTCAACAGTGATCCGCTGAGAAACGCGCTAGTACTAGTGCGAGCGCCGGGGCAGACCGCCCGACACAGCGCACGAAGCGAAACAGTGGCGGTGAGGTTGGAATTGGATGCGGTGCACGCAGGCCGAGACTGCGTGCAAGGGTTTCGCACCGTCGCGGTCGAGGGGGTCGGTCGTTTGTGGGCTCGGCGGCTGCGCCCCGGGGCCCCGGACGGCGGTTACTCCATCCACATCCGCGCGGCGCGCCTCCGATCGCGTCTCCGCTTCGTTCGACTTCATTACCACCCACGCCATCCACGCTCCACGGAGTCCTCGGCGCGGCGTCTTGCACACGTCCGGGCGCCCAGCGGCCCGACACGTGCGCCCCGAGCGACGTCACGTCTCCACCGGCCACTCGGGCAGGACGTCGTGGTGGGTGGCGTGCCAGTGCCCACGCCTCCGGACCACCGGACGGACCCTCGTTGTTGGGTCGGGGCCACACCAGAACGTGTGCCGTGCCGTGTGTGTATCCTATCCACACGTACAGCTCCCGTCCGCTGCGTTCCCATCTGCTGCGCCACCACGTACGTACGCTTGCGTCAACACGTTCTGTCGTTCGGTCCGGGCACGTGCCGGTGCCCACGCCAACAGTGACGTCGTCGCACGCAGTACAGGTGTGGGAGTGGGAGTGGGAGTAGCAGCTCCGGGAGCCAATCGCTGCTGGTACGGTGCCAGGCAGAAGCAACCTGATATCCGTATATATAAAATAAAACAAAAGGAATTTCAAATGTTGTGGGTCCTTTCCTTTGAGCTCTGATCCATCCCTTCCTTCTTGTTGCCGGTCCAAAAATACGGTCGAGCTCGTGCTGTTTACACCTTGGAGTAGCTTAGTATAACCGTCCTCAGCTCAGTGGTAGGTAGGAGTAGATACAACCAGTGTATCGACGATTCACTGCCAACCTCAGCTCAGCGCCAACTGCCCGTCTCATGCCCTTTGTTTTCCCACATGGATCTGATTCTTAATTTTGACTTTCTATACATGATTCGCCTCTGATTCTGACCTTTTTGAAGCTAAATATCCCATCGCAGTTTGTTTAGTTTATTTAATTCCCTCTCTCACACACGCAGATTATTTATTAAAGTAATTAATTAATTAATTAACATAAAGGGTAGAGACCGCGCTAAAAGCAAGCCTCCTAAATATACTAGCTGAAAAACACAAGCTGCAATCGCCAGGCTGTTGGAGATGGTTGTGTACTTGTGTGCTGTCGGAATTACAAAAGGAGTTAGCATATCTCCTGTACCTGTTGAAAGGCTAATGCAGCACGCACTACCTTGCAGTGGCGGAGCTTGATCAAGGAACCAGGAGGGGTCATTCTATATAACTGAGTATTACTCACTCATGTGTTTAGCAAATGAAAAAAAAAATTGAGCGGGAGGGTCCGCCGCTTAAATAAATTATGTATACGTGTGTCGTTTCAAATACCAGTAAACATCACCAAATTTAATTGGAGAAAGAACTACTCCCCCGTCCCAAAACATGTGTCGTTAATATTTATGGTACATAATTAATATCATTATATAGATATTTGAATCTAATTTTTTAATAAATTTATTTGAAGATACAAATGTTGCACGTGTTTTCTACAAAATCAAGCCAAACTTTCGGCACGGAAATCAATGGCGACAGTTAATTGGAGATAGAGGAAGTAGCTAGCTAATTTTGGAGAACTCATACATTCATGGTAATCCTTTAGGGAAATGCATTACTTGTTAGATTTAATTTGAGCCTGACCTATTTCTAATTTAATTAAAGCAAAATAAATCCTAGGACCCATATTTAATGCTAGGTGTGATATAGTTTTAATCCTGTATGTGATTTTGACTGGACGTTGACTCAACTTATATAGGTCAATTGTACGTGCACCTATTGCAGGCCCTAGATTTTTGGGTAGGCTTGATCCGATCTACTTTCTAGTGAACCTTATACCTCTACTTTACATGAATTTGCCTAAAATTCTAACATTACTTACATCTAATGTAGGAGTAAGTAACTATACATGTAGGAGTAAGTAACTATACGAGCTATCTAGGCATTCTAAGAAACAATATAATAATTTCTTTGGAGCCGTAATCATACCACTATAAGTGTAACATCCAGAACCAGCTATCAACATTAATTAAGTAAACAAGGGATTCGATCAATTGAACGACGACGATTAGTTTAATTGCATGGACCGGTTCCATCAAGATTTGCACTTATCCACACGTCGCCTCTCGATTAGTAGCCTCGGTCACGGGCGGACGGAATCGTTTGGATGCAAAGATGGGAGACCAGCACTGTGCTCTTTTGACCAGCGAAGAAGAAGAAGAACAAGAGAGAGATCGGCGCAGCGTGTATCCCGGCCCATATCTCCCCATGGATTTAGTCGGTGGAGATGGAAGCCTCCAAACAAAAAACAAATGCTCTGCCAAGGAATCTTTGCCTCAGATGGGCAAGCAAAACGATTTGCGAGACTAAACATTGGAGACGGCGAGTGTGGCTGCGTGGGTCGGAACAGAGTTGGAAAAAAACACTGCTGCCGCCGTGTGTGCTGCTACCAACTCGATCAAAGGGTGAAGCCACACTACTGTTGCTCTCTGCAACTGTAACATTACTATACTTGCACAACATGTATGCGTGCAACTTTTGGTTTGTACTAGTCGTACACGATGTGGACTGCTGGTGCAACTTGCCGCCTCTCTGTCTAGTCTGCACATATGCTTGGCATGGATTCGCAGTTGCAACGGATTATTTGCCACGGCCAAGGATCAACGAATGTTTTTGGAACACATATATATAGGACCATACGAGCAATCTTATTAAATGATGGATTTTTTTTCCTGAGAAAATAGAAAATATTAGACATCTACAGTCGGATATTGTCATGATATACAATATAAACTGATCTAAAATGATATTACAGCTTACTGAAAAAAAAACCATTTTTTACTTTTGAGCCATTTAAAAAAAAACTTGAAAGCTAGTTTTCTTTAAAAAGTTTACTCTCATCTCAGTTATTTTTGTGTTTTTAAATAACAAAATTTGGCCATTCCAATAATGTAATTGTTCGTCACGTAGTCTCGCTAATGATTTGGCTTATTCTTAACTAGCAAATATGTCCCTGGGTTGTAACAAGGTGTGAAATTTGTTAGAGCTTGGGTGGACGCCCAGGGTCACCGGGCCCTGGTCCACCACTACAGAAAAGTGATGGTTACCATGTGTGTGTAGAATTGTTTTACACTGTTGTAGTTATGTAAGAGGGATATAGTGCCCCTCTTTTCTAAAATGTAAGTAGCTTTAAGTTAAACTTTTCTAAATTTAAACAGTTTATAAAAAATATACTTGTTTACAAAAACATCATATATTAATTTCATTGCATCCACAGCAATACATATCTCGATAGTACATTAAGCGTAGATGCTAATTTCTTTTTCTAGAATCTGTTATGAAAGTTAAAGGACTTCAACTCGACAAAAAAAAAAAAAAAACTAAACTTTACATTTTTTTTTCAAACGGAAGAAGTACATCCGATCCGAATCCCTCCCGATTTACTTACTTTTGTGCTCTTTTTGTTACTAGATCTGACGGGTCCAAAATGGGCATTGCCCCACTTGCTTGCCCAAGAAAGATTCATAAGTGAGTATAAACAATTTTTTAATGCAGCAAAACGGCCAAGTGTTTCGCTCCCATCAACCAATAGGCGGTGGCTCGTGCCCCATCCATCCAATGATCCAAAATGATACATGCCTTTGCGATCTTAGCTTTCCTCCAGTTGGACCGGACCGATAAACAAACGCAACCTGAGCAGCATTAAGAAACTGATGACGACGAGTATCTATGGCATGTGAGACTTCCCGGTGACGACGGATCGAAGGTGGGGAGCAGCAGAATATTTGCGCGGGCGATCCTCGAGGAGAATTAACAATTTGGCATCAAGCCAATAGACAAAATTCGCAAGTAAACCGGAATTTGGCAGAGAGGGGGCGTGGGACACGTAAGCTGGGGCGCTGCCACTTATACTTGTAGACTTGTTTTATTAGTGATGACATTACAAATCCATGCTGTCTGGTGACAACTAAGCTGGGTTTAGATGAGGCTTAAACAAGATACTAGTATATGCAACTGGTCTTATCAAAACCGAGCAGAGCCGTGTTCTCTTTCAGCCCACATCATCAGAGACAGATGAGGCAGGGTAGGTCTTTCTAGAAACATTACAATTTTCATTCACATCTATGTGGGATGCAGAGAAAAAACATATTGAGTATTGTTACATAGGAACAATGCCAAGTTTAACTTTTGAATCCTCTTCTGTGAATCTGTGGAACAATTCCCTTCTTCTAAATCCATCAATGTCAAAAAGTATCTGAATGTCGGTTTAGAAACCTTTTAGAGTACTAGCTAGCTAGCCTTTTATTGATGAGGAATTCTTTTGTGGATAATTTGATTTTGTATCCAAGCTGGGAAGCAAATAAAAGAGTACCTGCGTGGATATCCGATGATCCTCGAGGAAATTTAACAAATTGTCATCAATGCACAAGTAAACTAGTGGAACTTGTCATGGACCATGGTACATGGAGGAAGCCTGTATAACGCGGCAGTTCTGCCACTTAAATAGCCATTGGCCTGCGTGGTGACAACTCGACTGAATGAATAACTAAAATAGACTAATAAAAAAAGATAATCTAGTTGCTGCCATCAACGTTAGAGAGAGAGAAGAACAAGAGGAGTTGCTGCCATCAACTTTTCCAAGAGAGAGGGAAAAAGAATGAAAGTTGTTTCCTGCAGACCTGGGGCTACGTATCATGCAGCGTATGGGCTACACAAGGGTTCATCAACACCATCCGCGTCGGAACTGCAGGCCTTTTACTAGGGCCGGTTCTGAGTATTTTAGGACCCGGAACGAAGCTAAAATTTTAGGCTTTTTATATAAACATGATAATACTACTAGTACTACCCATTGGTAGTACACACATATACAAAATGTTACTAATAAGCACTAAATGCAAAAGTAATATTCATATGAAATAATTTATATACATATTAAATTACCTTAAAAATTTCTTCTAACATTCCTCGATGTCAATGATGGTTTCAATATCGATCTCATCCAACAATCGCTTATCAATGCATAGTGTTGCCAATCCATTCAACCTCTCTTGTGCCTCTGATCCTCTCCTCAGCTAGAATAGCCGATAAGCCAACATGAGAGGTGAGGTGAGATTAGGGCCCTCCGATCCTCTCCTCTGCTAGAATCACAGATGAGGGATCGTGAGAGGTGAGGTGAATTAGGGCCCTACGATTTACTGATTTGCGGCTGCTCTGCTGGAATTTTGGACGCCGCCAAGCCCCGCCTGCCACGCGCCAACACCGCACGTGTAGGAAAGGCTCTTCTGCGTGACTCCTAGCGCCGTGATCATGGGACCTCATCTAGCGCTGACCGCATATACGTATTATTACTTTTTTTTTGTGGGAAATATATGTAATAGTAATACTAGCAGTGTATACATATATATGGGTGGAGGCCATCGGTGGCATGGACCTAGGACGCCCGTCCCTCTTGCCCACCCCCCTCAGGGCCGGGCCTGCCTTTTACAAGTTTTTCGACGGTAACCTGACTACGTCCAACGTTGAGGTGATGGACGCGTTCTTCCTGGCCGTTGAAAAGGGCTCATCCAGACAGCCGCGAAGACGCAAGGCAATCTCCTAGGTCGCACCGCTGCGTTAGTATTGGTTGTTTACTTTTATGTGATATCAAAACCAGAGATCTTTTGCTATGATGGTCCAGCTACAGCTGTGTTAGGTCGACCTTCGGCGCTCGATAGAAGCGCGTTATATGTTTGCTTAAACTCTTCTATTTAATACAATGATACGCAAATCTTTTGCATATTTGAGAAAAAAAATCAGCGCTGGTTTGTTAAGAAAAATGGTTTGTCCACCTTTACAACAAATGTGAACGAGGTGTCCCGAACAAACATAGGAGTAGAGGATAATTTTAGCCGTTGTAGTGTTCACGAGAAACATTCCAAGTTCCACAAAGTTTTCTTTCTATATGTCTTGATTTCCTCGCAACACTTAAAAGCTTAACTATTATACGGTTACTAATTAGGCTAGTCTCAATGGGGTTTCATCAGAGTTTTATGGGCATTAGATAGGCTGATGTGGCACCGTATTGATGAAGAGAGAGATGATAAGAGTTTCATGTGAGTAGAGAGAGTTTCATGGGGATGAAACTCTTCTGCACTATTTTTAAAATATGGATGCATTGGTAACAGGGCCATGAAATCCCCACTGAGACTGGCCTTAGAGTACCCTTTTGAAGCCTACACCTCGATTATTATGACCTTGTCATATAAAGATATAAATCTTAAAAATTATTATATAGAAACAACATGTCACTAGTTTGCTAGACAATATAATCATCTTTGACATTAATAGCTATCGAAATTATTCTGTTTGTAAAAAAAAAGTCTAAAGGCCTACTCTTCATCTGTAAAATTTTTTGAAAACAAAATTATCATCCCTAGCTCTAGAACTTCTTGGACCTTAGCAGTTCTATTGACATTATCAATTATTGAATATGTTTAAACCACTTGATTTTATTTTACAAACTCAAACCCGACAAAGGGTCATGGGACTAAAGCTAACTAAATGCATGTCAAACATACATGAAGCTGCAAATGCAAAGGAAAAAAATCTAAACTCGGATGAAAAATAAATGGATGAAGATTACAAAATGTATTAATAAGTATTTATCTCTTAGAACTACTAGTGTAATTCAAATTGCGATGAATTTTTGTGTTCCCCTACTTGAGTGATTTGGGCTTCTCTCTCTCTCTCTCTAAATCCCTTGAGTGATTTCGGCTTCTCTCTCAATCCTTTTTCACTGTGCTCCACTTCGTCTATTGCAAATTATAAGTTCCTTTACTTTATTTCAAGTAAAAAAAATCGTACATGGATTAAATTTATTGGAAACATATTATATATATGTACAGGTTCAGATAAATGCACTGTCAAGGTATATTTCATGAATTTAATAGAACTAATTTGATATTTTAGATGTTGTTGCAATTGTAAATCTGATCGATGAAAACAATTGTGTTAGAACAAAGCTTAAGTCCTATAGTGTAGTACTCTCTCCGTCCACAAAAGGAAGCAATTATAGGAAACATGCCGATCAAACTGGTTCAAGTTTGACCAAGTTTATAGTACTAGTATTAGCATTTATGTCTTCAAATAAATTTACTATAAAAATATATTATATAACTAATTTAATGATACTTATTTTGTTTCACACGAGTGTTAGTGTATTTTTATAAAATTTCAGTCAAAGTTTAGACTATCAGACTCATCAAAATGTGAGAATTGCAATTTTTTCGAGGGAGTATTTTGGAGCATAGTAGCGATATTATTGGCACTTTTGTTTTGCAACCTTCTGAATTGGAGGCCTATATTAAATTAGAGTTCTGGCTCTAGCTTATTTTTACTGTAGAAATTGAGCTGTTTTTAACTCACATCCATAATAAACTAGTACTAGCTGGTAAAATTATTATTTTTTTGCTTCACCAAGTCCCTGTCCACTGCTTGCTACAGCAAGCGGCGGTGTGCGTGCCCATGGAAGAAGGGGATGAATCGCAATTGCAGAGGGGTTAAATTCAGCAGGTGGCGTGCGCGCGCGGCACCCGGCTGGCCGGCTGGCATCGTCACGTTCACAGGAGGAACGCACCGCCACGGCATTGGCTAAACACACCGGATGCGATGCGATGCGATGCGACCCGCCATCCAGTCCAGCGACACATGACATGAGTGTGTGTGATCGATGAAACATGCATGAAGCGTCGTAGCAGTGTGTTCAATGCTCCTGTCTGTCCAGCTCCAGCAGCCAAATGGCCATATAAGAGTAAAATACTATTTATTTATTAGCTAAAAAAATATCGCTGATAAACGAGCATGGGAGATCCCACTTGGGCACCTGTAATGGCGCCATTAATTAATTGGCGTCAAACAGGCCGCCGAGAAGATGGGAACAGGCACGCACGGGCCCACGATCTGCTTTCACACACCACAGGTGGAGGGGTACACATGGATGGGACGGGTTCGATGCCACAGCCCACAGGGGGAATGGAATAGTATGTTGTCATAGTACTCTTTATTCGCGATTTTGCCACGCAACGGACAGCACGTTTATTGCTCCAAGGAGCAGGAGCCAGCGGAATCTGTACCAAACACATCCTTAGCCCTTGTTTAGTTAGCACCAACTTTGCGCATCCAAATTTGCACAATGCAAAATTCTTTATCACATTAAATCTTTGGACATATACATAGAGTATTAAATATAGATAAAAAAATAACTAATTATACAGTTTGGTTGTACTTTACGAGACGAACGTTTTAAGCCTAATTAGTCAACGGTTGCACAATTATTACCAAATACAAACGAAATGCTGCAGTACCACTACAATGCATGGTGCTTTTTGGATGTGCAAAGTTTGGACAACTAAACGCACCCTTGGATTTGAATTATAGGGCTCTACCGGCGGCGAAATATGTGCATATCGAAAATTGTAGCTGGGTTTGATTGCTGAGACATAGTGCTATATTATTCCAAGCAAATTAGCACCTGGGGAAATTTAGGAGTATTCAGAATCGCATGTTTCTACAGTCCCAATTACGCTTTACAGACAGGGAAAGACAGGAGGCACTCCAAGAAGAGTTCAATAAAGAGAGAAACTTGACCATGGCTACAGATATATGCTCGATTCAGAAAACCTAAAATTTATGCTTACAGTCATGATAAGTTTTACATGCTGTGCTCTATAAGTTTCTACATCGTCGTCGACGTGGACAGAGCTCGGAATTCCAACAGGATATGCCCACATAAGAACGCTAGGGCTACGCACGCAAAGGATAACTATAATCTTAAATCTTATTGCCTACACATAATTTTCTTGTAAAAGAAAAAATAATAATGTCTAGTGTAAATTTTGGGTGTATCTGCGTACATGTGACATCTCACCCAGCTTCGCTCCTCTAAGATCCTATTTGGATCCCTGTAGATAGTAGTTATTACTAATAATTATCTCTTTTAGATCCAAATAGGTATAAATAATTGACTAGGTAATTACTACCTTGACCTCTAGATAGCAACTATATCACTAGTTGAACTAAATTAGATAATAGTAGCTAATAGGTGGAGAAATAACAACTATCTCATCAATTAGCTGTGTACCCAAACATCCAGCTAATAGGTAGCTAGTCAATTGTTAGCCAGCTAATATTAGCTAGCTAACTACTATCAATTAATGGATCCAAACAGGGCCTAAGACGACTCTTAATATCTCGTCATTTAGATGGACTCTCTCCCTAGAATAAAAGGATTTCTATGAATTTTAGGATAAAATAAGGAGAAAAAGAAAAGTCCATCATGCTTTATTGATTACACACCTATGATCACTCATGGTTGGCCTAATTTTGTGGTTGATTATTGGGCTAACCCATATTGCCTTTGTTCCGAAAAGAATGCAAATCAAGTTTTGTTTGGCAAGCTATAGAAAGAGTATCGATATTTATGATACCACTAGGTAGCATGCCCGTGCATTGCTACGGGACAACATAGCTTTTGTAACAAAAACACACGGATCGCACGATAAGATAACAATGTTGTGAAATTAAATACCGATATTAAAATGGCATTTAATCCAAAAAACAAAGTTTGTGAAATTAACAGTCACAGAGAGCGCGGCGTCGTAGGCTCACCAACTCTACTGTATAGACCTTTTCATGCGTTGCAACGGGAACAAATGATGCCCTGATAATTTGTGCATGAACATGTTATACCGTTACAAAAAACGATAATGCGAGCGTGATGTTCGGAATGCCAATATTATAAATTGAATTTTGTGCATGGCTAAAATTATCATTGATGGTTTGCAATCATCAAGGTATGCATTTATATTATTGTACATTTGTGCATATGCACATAAAAGTTTATATCACCGTAACAAGATTAATTCATTCTTCAACCTTTTAGAACTAACCATCTCTATGAATTATCAGTTTACTTCATGCAGACTGGTATACCAAGGCCACCCTTCTTAATATTTTAGATCTTGGATCTGCAACATCTTGAGCATGGGGTACAAAACCAGGACAAGAGGCACACCGACTGCACATCTGAACAGCTATATGAAACTACATGAAACTCAATAAGGCAAACTTTCAGCCTAAAACTAAATTAAGTTGCACGTGCATGGGAATAAAAAGACTAAGGTAATCCAAGTTTGCAGTGTGTAGTACCTTGACAAAAAAATAATGTTTTGATTTGTTCTCACAACAGGTTGTTTGCACACAATCATCACCTTGAGTAATAATAATCAAAGCAATGAACTTCAGACTATAATAATCATGTTCACTGTGCTCTCTATTCTAACACGTTCTCTAGATGATGCATTTAAGATCGTCTTTTACGACCCTAGGAATTAAGTCTCCAGGAATTCCTCTCATATCCAACTACAACAATCTAAATTCGCATCAGTGAAGCAACAATCTTGAAATCTTGGCTCTATTTTTGACCTCATCATGCCATCACCCAAAATTCACTCCCTAGTCTGAAAAACCTTTATCTATCAAAAAACACAACAAAAAAAGTCGAAGAGTAGACGTGCAATAGCAGAGCCACAACATTCTTTCCGCCCTTGGTGCCAAGCCTAAAAGGTCAGATGACGTCTGCTAGGCGAATTAAGCTCATATAGGATCTATATTTTCAAGATTTTTATCACCTCAATGCATCGCATGAGTTCAGTGCAAAAAAGATGGCGAAGTAAGCTCATATATAGGCGATTAAGATTTTTATCACCTGAAAATTAACAAAATGTTCCTTTATAAAAAAAATATAAGATCTATATTTATATTTATATAAGAAATGCCATGAGTGCAATGCTACAACATAATTGCTATGCCATTAAATTCCAGAAGTCAGATGAAATGTCCAGGCAGAGACAATGTCACTTGTTAGGATAAGAAAATATACAAAGAAGGCTTAACAGGCTGCATAATTACAAGTGGCATGGCAATTGTTTGGAAAATAAGGCCAAGGTGTGAGTTGACTAAAAATAATGACCAACGACCATTGGGAACTAAAAGTGACCAAAGAAAATACAAATAATACATCCTATACAGATTATTTAGCTCATCTCCCATACGGCCAAGACTCGAGTTTCAACTTTGAAAGTGCATTAGGATGTCAACACACAGGAACGACTGGTAAATCATAAAACAATAACAGATAAAGTATATGGCTACTGGGTTATATACTTATATGTGATCATTAATCAAGGTGTATTTGATTAGCTTGACAAATAAGAAAAAAAAGTTACTATAGGTTAATCCATGGATAAGGAAGTTGGCATCCTTGCTGCCATGTTACTCCCACTTTGGATGAACACCTAAGAAATATCTTGATTATCAATTAATCATTGCGCCAGGTCTGTAAGTTTTGGTATTCAACATCAAAAGAAGTATTTTTATTACTTTATTTCCCTGCTCGCATTCAAGAAATTGTTTGTTGTAAATGAGACTATATGGAATAGGAAGAGTTTTAATTGTATTTAACAATGCATCATTAGCAAGCCATCCAGTGCATGGACATAGTCATTTAATCTTTCCGACTATTTAATGTTCAGGAAGTTTTACCAAGCAAATAATCCAGCTATGTAATCAAAACCATAAAAAATACTGATTGGAAGGGAAGAATGCAACAATCCTACTCCTATCCATGTGGCATACACATTGGCCCAGCGTTATAGTATAAATAATGTTGAAGGGCAGAATGTTCTGGAGTTACCAAAAATGGGACACACCTTTGTATATGTCATACTGTAGTGACTTGGAAACTTCTGTCTTTATTTTTTTCCTTGAGACCTCAAGGGTTCTTGTTGCTAGGGAAAATATCGAGCTGGGGAAACGAATCTGTAGATGTAAGACACCACAAAAATTCAGTGTGCCGGTTTGAACAGATCTGCCCCTAAGTAAATTGGAACGCCCACCAAATCACCCCCCTTGTCCACACGAATAAACGTATATATGATCTTTTGAACCACATGCAATAAATAACAGAGAAGAACAAAAGAAATCCCAGCATTATAGGTTCTATAACTAATGGTGTCACTAACTATTTTTTTTGGCAATAAACAGTAAAGAATGTGGTTCAATTTGAAATATGGTTTTCTTAATTTTGTAGTGAATGTATGCGTAGCTACACCAATTTTCTCTATACATATAATTGAATAAATAGTGTTTAGAACAACAATTCACACAATGGTAACTGCATACATGATAATCTACAAAAAAAATCATCTTTTCTTCAACTGTACACCTGTTATTACTAAGCAGTACTATTTTTTAGTTGGACCTATAAAAGAAAAGAAGAATGGTAAAAATGAAGTTGTGAAGCACTAAACCTGCAACAATGAATCAATTTTCCATCGCCTAAGTATTCTGCAAAATGATGATTTCAAAAATTTGAGTGTCATGTACATAATGGTGCCCACTCCAGCAATAACATTCCTGTATATAAAATATATTGGTAAGGCTCAGAATTACCTACAGGGTTCAGTAGAAAAATAAATTTACACATTTGTATAGGGAGTGGCCCTTATTGTTTACCTTGAAACCTACAACATGTCAACCAAAAAAAGGACATTGTTGGTCCTTTGTTGGGCCATGTCCATAAATCGTTCAACATTGTAGGTGCTTGTGTGCTAATTTCATAAGCAGTTGCTGCGTCTCTATTTATATAAACCAAGAATATGATATTAGTAAGGCATACTACAATTAATGCAACCAACTATGAACAAACAGAGTGGAAATCCAATGCATACCTGCCTCAGTCTTGAGTCAGCCTTAGCGTCATCTTATGGAAACACAGGTGCGTGGCTGAAAAGGAAACACAATCATAAGAGAAATTGCTGAATCATGGAGTGACAGAAGAAAGGGGATTAGGGGAGAGGATATGTGGATCCAACCTGTCACCGAAAGATTCACCAAGTCGCTAGCCGATGTGGCATGAGGATGCACGCCATCCCCATCCGGAGGGGCATCGACCGTACGATGACTCTACGGGCCGAGATCGAGTGGTGGCGAATCCCGTGTAGGGAACCAAGAGGAAAGGAGCAATTAAAGAACAAAACAAAACCCTGGAATCATATAAGATCATACAAAACATCAGACGAGAGGAAGGATTGGGAGGGGAGCGGTGGGGAGGGGAGAGTTGATTGGTACCATGGAAGAGAGTTGAGGGGGAGGAGAGGCGCTGGGGGAGGGCAACGGGTGGTGAAGTCGTCGTGGCTGCCATAGGTCGCATTCATTGCGAAGGGAGGAGCCACCGCCGAAGGGGAGGGTGCTCGTCGTGGAGAGAAGCTGTCACCAGAGAGGAGGAGCGGCTACCGAAGAGCGTGGTCGTCACGGGAAGGAATGGTCGATGGATTCGGTCACGGTCATCGCGGGTTGGATGCAATGATGGAGTAGGCATGTACGACGAGGATGATGGCACGACTACATGGGGGAGAGCGGGATCTCATGAAGGGGAGCACACACACGGCGGAGGGGGAGCAAGCAGGATCTCACGATGAGAAGCAGAGCGGGATCGAGCGAGCGTGCGAAGTGGAGGAAGTAGAGCGACAAGGCGGGCTCGCGTGCAATCGGTCCCACATGCCGGCGCCTTTCATCGGAGTCGCTGGAGGGTATCGCACGGACGGGAGGAGGAGCGAACAAAAAAAAGTCGCACCAAAAAATTGTCTTACTTTTATTATTTTTAGTTGTAAGAGATATAAGTACACTAGAAAATACATTATTCTGGGTGAATCTAAATGTGTTTTTATTTATTATCACAAATATTGATAGTTACTCCAGTTTAAAATGATTTACGTTAGGGCAAAATAAAAATTGACCGAGGAACCACAAATGGTGAGGAGCACCCATGAAGTCTTTGTATTATAGAACAAAACTAAGATGTGTTTGGTTCCCCTCATCATCTGGATAGCACGAGCACCCATGAAGTTTAAGATGTGTTTGGCTTTCTCACATGACCAAGCGAATCGTTGCTCAGACGACTTTTGGAAGACAAGAAAACCAAACACATAGGGTGTGTTTGGTTGCCCGCATAAGGGCAAACCAGGCTCCCAGGATACAGCCTGCTCATGTTTGGTTCCCTGGCCACCCTCCCGAGCCAGGCTCCGCTCATGCAAAAGCCCCCTCCTGGCCTGGCTCGCGAGGAACGCCCAAATCAGCCATTTTTCTTCAACCTGGCTCGCTCTGTGCTCCCGCGAGCTCACGCGCCTGGCGATTCCGTGCGCGGGGAGATGGCGCAAAGATCCTAGGGTTACCTCCCCCGTTCCCGCCATTCACCGCCTATATATCTTCCCTCCCGCCGCCGCCCTCTCTTCTTCTTCTTGTCGCTTCCCGTATGCGCCGCCGGTAAGCTCCACCTCCTCTTCCTCCTCCCCCCGATGTTCTTGATGGATTCGTGGCCTCCTAATGCCTACCCTCTCTCTCGATTTGTTGCAGGTGCGGTGGATTTGCGTCCTCTCAAAGCAAGTGAGTTTTTCCCTTCTCTTTCTCTATTTTTTCTGTGCGATTTGAAACCCTAGGTCACCATTGTTTGTTGATCTCGCTGCAGGCACACTAGATCTGATTTTTTGGCTGTTATTGCGGTATGGATCCTTGTTCTTAGGTCTCATTTTTTTCTTGTTTTTTTCAAGTAAAAATCCTATTTTGTGTATGCTAGTTCTATTTTCTTTGCTTGTGTGCTTGCAGATCTGAGCTCCCTCACCTGCTGGGTTGGGCTTTTGTTGGTGCTGCTGCTTGTTGATGTGGGTATTTTGTATATCTACTCCTCCTCTTGCCTCTCCCCTAATCTGTACCGTGCGATAGTGAGTCCTGCATTCTTGGATTTGGATGCATGTCCTACTTTGTGAGATTATGAGCAAGTATATGAAGTTGCCATTTTGTCTGAGCTATTGTCCAAGTCTTTGATGATTCCTTTTATCCTGAGCTATTGCCTTAGTCTAGGATGATGCCTTTTTTTGAGCTATTGCCCTAGTCTGTGATGATGAAAGCCTTATTTTTAGCATGTTCTAGTATATGATGAATCCTTTTTTTGAGCTTTTGTCCAAGTCCATGATGATGACATTGTCATTCTGAGCATTTGTCCTTAAATTCCATTTATTTTTTCTAGATGGACTTGGAAGAGAAGAGACACATTCTTTTTGCTCATGCTGCTGCTCTTATCACTGCTATGTATGCCCTGCTGTTTGCTAGACTTAGAATGCTTCAGAGTCAGCGGCCTCAGATCAGTTATGGTCCAATGAGCATTAGGGATGAGGAGCGCCAAAGGAACTTGAACTTAATTTACAACTACAATGATATAGTGTGAACATGCTTAGAATGAGAAGGGCACCCTTTTTTAGTTTGTGCAACTTGCTTAGGGACAAGAAGCTACTTGCTAACAACATAAATTCTTGTGTTGAAGAGCAAGTTGCAATGTTTCTCCATATTGTTGGTCATAACCAATGATTTAGAGTTGTAAAGCAAAACTGGAGAAGGTCTATAGAGACAATCCACCGCCATTTTAAAGATGTGTTGTATGCTATTGGTGAACTTAGACAAGAGATGATTAGACCTCCAAGCAATGAGACACCAGTAAAGATTAGCAACAGCCATATATGGTATCCTTACTTTAAGGTAAAAAAACCTACCATATAGCTGCTAGGATATTGTTGCATTAGCTCATATCAATTTACTATGTAATTTTGGATGCCATGTAGGACTGCATTGGGGCCATTGATGTGACTCATGTATTTGCCAAAGTTCCAGCCAAGATGCAAGCTGCATTTAGGGGTACAAAGAATGCCCCCACGCAAAATGTGCTAGCAACAGTTAGCTTTGACTTAAAATTTACCTATGTGCTAGCTGGTTGGGAGGGATCAGCTCATGATGCCACAATTCTTGCTGATGCATTATAGAGAGAGGATGGGTTGAGGGTTCCACCAGGTAATTAAATTATCTGTGATAATAAAAAGCAAATGTAACTGTAAAATGATGAATCTAATTGAACTCCACATTTGTTTTAGGTAAATTCTTCTTAGTAGATGCTGGATATGCTTGTCGGCCTAGATTTCTTCCTCCTTATTGAGGTTGTAGGTACCATCTTAAAGAATATGGGAATAGGAACTACCCAACCAACCCAAAAGAGTTGTATAATTTGAGGCGCTCTAGTTTGAGAGTAACTATAGAAAGGGCATTTGGGGCTCTAAAGAACCGTTTTCGTATCATTAACACCAACAAACCATTCCATCGCTTGAGGACACAAATCAAGCTTGTGCTTGCATGTTGTATACTGCATAACTAGATCCTTAGTTTTGGGGTTGATGAGGTTATTCCAGAAGAGTTCTCTTGGGTACCAAATGACACAAACAGTCAGCCCCATCCTGCTCATATGGATGACAATGTTGCTTGGGCACTTCAGAGAGATGAATGGGCTAATCACATGTGGGCTAATAGGGGTCTTTCTAGAATCTAGAGTTCTATTATGTATCATTAAGTTGCCTGTAATTCATTTTATTCATGGACAAATGCTGTGATTTTATTCATGGACAAATGCTGTTTTTTCATCTGATACTACACTTATGCTGAGGCTTTGGGCACGTGCAATGATGATAAATTTTCTATGATACTACACTTATGCTAAGGCTTTAGGCATGTGCAATGATGATAAATTTTCTATGATACTACACTTATGCTGAGGCTTTGGACATGTGCAATGATGATAAATTTTCTATGATACTACACTTATGCTGAGGCTTTGGGCATGTGCAATGATGTTTTCTTCTTGACATAATATACCTGTGCTGAGGCTCTAGGCATGTGCAATGATGAATTAGGCTATGGCTGAGGAGATGATGCCTGCTAATGAGCTTGTGTTCCCTGGACTGGATGGTGGTCTTTTGGCTGGTGACAATGTGGTTGCTGGGGATGATGTGACTGGTTTCATACCAGCATCACAGGTTCTTGCTCAGCAGAGGACCTCTCTGAGGTGGACTGAGCCCATGTCTGCCTTTGTGCTGAAGCAGATGTGCCAGCTCATTACCACTAGAGTGAGGACTGATAAGGGCTTCAAAGAAGTGCACCTGAACATGGTGGCAAAGGCCCTGCAAGAGTTCTATGGTCATGAAGTTAGTGGTACCCAATAGTTCTGTGGTCATTATGGCTAACAAGGGACAGTTCATTATGCAGGACCACCCTAATGATGCTCCACAGCTCAACAAGCCCATACAACACTACAAACAGATGATGGCCATCTTTGGCAATGGTTAGGCAATAGGCAAGTGGGCTATGGGCTCCAATGAGCCACTTAGCACACCATCTGACTGTGCTGAGAGCTCACTGAAGACTGATGCTATTGAGATCCTAAATAGTGGCAAGACTGTGACTCCTGAGGCTATCAAGAGTGAGGGAGGAGTTGGTAACAAGAGGAAGAGATCCATGCTGGCAGAAGAGGATGTTGTTCTGTTCACTGGCATGGTAGAGGTAGTGAAGGATGTTGCTAATGCTATTAGGTCGACCAAGGTTGAGGATTCCCACCCTGAATTGTATGGTGCTGTTATGTTTGTGCCAGGCTTCACTGAAGAAGCACTGATGCGTGCTTATGGCCATCTGCTGGACAACAAGGCCTTGGGTTCAGCTTTTGTCAAGATGTCTGACTCCCACCATGTGTTGTGGCTAAGGACCTACTTGGCCAAGCACTACTACATGTGAAGGCTTCACAGCTTGGGGTTGATCCTTTTGTACAGTGCCTGCATTATCATGGTGGTCTTCTGATGTAGTGCCTGTCCCTATGCAGTGGTGGCCTCTTTTGTGCATACCTAACTACAACTGGTGGATGCGTAGTGGGTTGACCTTCTCTTTTGTGCAGTTGATCTGATCCTGCATAGCTTACTTACTAACACTAACATATAGTTAGTGTCTTAGATAACCCTGCACCTACAACCTAGATCAACCTAGTGGTGGCAATATGACCATGAGTCCATTGCCAATGATGTGAACCTTGTGGTTCTGAACTTGATATGGGCACCAGCCTGTGCCTGTGATTTGCACAATTTCATTCTGAGCACTTGCCTTATTGCCTGTGATGTTTGTTTTCTTATATCTGAGCACATGTCCATTGCCTGTGATGCTTTATGACTAAACTGAGCACTTGTCCATTGCCTGTGATGTTTTTGGATTGATCTGAGCACATGTTCATTGCCTGTGATGTTTTTTGATTGATCTGAGCACATGTCCATTGCATGTGATGTTATTTTGATTAATCTGAGCACATGTCCATTGCCTGTGATATTTTTTGATTGATCTGAGAACATGTACATCTATGGCTTGGTATGTTGTTCATGTTGGGAAGGAGCCTGGGGTCTACTCCAGCTAGGCCGAAGCACATGCTCAAGTAGATGGTTTCAAGGGAAACTGCTACAAAAAATACAAAACAAGAAATGAAGCTTTGCTAGCTTTCTATGGTGATCAACTTGAAAATCCACCTCTCCTCCAACCTGTCAGTGCACCTCTACTAGAAAATGGTGGAAATGGCAACTTTCGCTTGTGCCACAGTTCATTTATATTTGTAATAGCAGTAGTTATTGCCTTGCTAGTAGGTTTTTTCATTTGGAAATTGATGTAATATCTGATGCCAACTAGTGGGTGATAATGTTACCACTACATGCAAGAGGTGACTACAACTTGTTGTATGCAGCCAACCAAACAATGATCCATGCATGAGCTTTTTAAATCTGCAAACACATGCATGCAACCAAACACTGTCTCAACCCAGCCTGGTTCCACAGATGCATGCAACCAAACAACCCTTGTTGCATGCATCTGGCCTGGGCAAATGCAGCCTGGCTGCCTGGAGCTGGCCTGGCTGGGCTGGGAAGGGTACCAAACACGCCCATAGCCTCGCTCAAAATCCTCACTCGGTAAGATAACGAAGTGCCAAGTAAAGAAACCAAACACACCCTTAAATATTAAGTACTAGAATTTGTGTCAGTCAAAAATTTTCAAGTTTGACTAACTTTATAGCAAAGAGTAGCAACATCTATGACATAAATGACCATATTATGAAAAATATATTTTATGGTACATCTACGACACTAGTTTGATATCATAAATCTTGATATTTTTTTTATAAATTTGGTCAAAGTTTAAATTTTTTGACTTAAGACAAGCTGAAAATCTATTTATTCAGGAATAGAGATAATAATTCTTACATTTAAATAATCCTTTCAGACTAGCACTACGAAATTTAAAGTTGATACACAATCAGCTCTTCCGACAAAGCTCTAAACTTGACCAAGACCAAAATTTTCACTTTACACTCAGGTGAATAAAGACAGGAGGATCTCCTCAAAAGAAAAGGATAAATTGACAGAGAAAACAAGCATGGATTTTAGCAGCAGAAAGTAGAAACCATCCTTCTCTGTCCTCCCTCTCTAGTAGAAAACAAAAGGCGAGAAAGCCCCTAGCACCACAGGTGGGGCCCTGGCAGCCCCAGCAATGTTGGACCCACCAACCCAGGCCTGGAGGCCCCTCCCGTTCAACCTCCCAAGCTCACTATAAATTGACGCGTTCTCCCACGCCATCCGGCTCAAGCTCAGGCCGAGGCAGCAGCAGCCAGCATCGCAATCCCAGTCGTCGGAGCACTCGCAATTTCCCGTGTACAGCTGCCTACCCTCACCTCCCGCTACACCCACGCGCCCACCTACCCAAAAGAACCGCGCGGCCTCCTTCCGCGGCGCCACCACCTCGTCGGACTAGCACAAGCACATCGATCGGCGGCTAACCCCCAGCACCGCGGCGGCGATGGCAATGGACGCGGCTGTGGCCGAGAAGAGCGGCGGCAGAGCCGGAGCGACCGGGGTCGCGGCTGCCGCGCAGGCAGGGATGAACGGCGGCGAGAGGCGGTCCCGATTCCAGCGCATCTGCGTGTACTGCGGCAGCGCCAAGGGCCGGAAGGCCAGCTACCAGGACGCCGCCGTCGAGCTCGGCAAGGAGCTGGTACGTCACGCTGCCCCTCCACCCTCTCCCTCACCTAAAAAAATCCCGCCTTTACGGTCAAAAAATCCAATCTTTTCGTGGGGGTGAATCACCGCCGCCCGGTCTGGTCCCAGATCAAAATCCCGCGCCTTGTTGCTGCCATCTTGTTTGCTTCGCTCCACTCGATTGCGCCTCTGCGGCAGGCCGGACGCGTGTGCTGCTGCTGCGGCGATAACTGCGGCCGTGGCGCACGCCGCGCGTCCCGTCCTTGGGTGATCATGCACCCGCGCTCTGCACGGCTCACGGCTGGGACGCGGCGAGCCTTGCTCGGCTGCTCGCCATCGGGGGAGCCGAAAGGCGCCGCGAGTCTTTGCCGTTTTGGGCGGTGGTCTCGTAGTTGAACGGTCGTCCTCGTCCCAGACGATAATAATGAAATGGATGGTGCTGGGCTGCGGCGCGCGGTGACCTCATTTGCCTCCGCGGATGAACAATCTTTGCTTGCTTGGCGCACCAAAATCCAAATTCTGTAGCAAAAATATCGTTTTTTGTTTTTTTCTGCATTTCTACATGTTTTCGCTATTGATGAGTGAATTGCTCGATTTTCCTGGTGCCAGGTGGAGAGGGGCATAGACCTGGTCTACGGGGGAGGTTCCATCGGCCTCATGGGGCTGGTCTCTCATGCAGTTCATGATGGAGGGCGCCATGTGATTGGGTGAGCATCCTAACCCCTTCCTTCCCTCTCTATCTCTAGACTAGACAAGTTGTGCTGCTGCCTGCTGTGTGCGTGCCAGCCGCTCGCTCTCCTTGATGAGAAGCGCTCCTGCTCCTGCTCCTGGTCCTGGTTGGCTGCTGCTGCTGTGAGTGCATGCTTCCTGTGCCTTCTTGCACCAAAATGGTAGCTTTTGATTGCCACAGCCGTGGCTCTGCCCCCCGGGTATGCCGTTGAGACGTGAGTCTCTTGCTGCATCATTTCAGCAGGAGCCACTTTGAATTTAACTGGGTTGGGCTTCATCACAGGGGTGGAACGGAAATGCCTTTTGGCCTGGTTTTCCAAAAGGCCACTCTGCTGCATGCTCCAAATGTGTATCGAATTGCAAGTTGCAACATTAAAGGGGGCTAATGCTCTCTTCTCTTCTCCTGTTTGCCTTAATAATTGTGCAGTTCCTAGTCTGCTTCTCTCTAGAGGGCCTGAGGCTCTTGCTGTGGCGTGCCTAGCCTGAGCTAGCCCTGGCTTCCCAGTTTCCTGCAATGGGAAAGGCCATGGTCTGGTGTTTTCACCTGCTCGACTGCTTATGCTACAAATAAACTGACGTGCCTTTCTGTTTCCCCTCTTTTCTTGACTGCAGGGTCATCCCAAAATCCTTGATGCCCAGAGAGGTGAGCCTCTTCTACGTCCTGGAGACTTTGCATGCATTGATTGCTGCTGCTGTTCACTGCTGCTGTCTTTGGAATGCATGTCTGGCTGCCTTCGTGATGCCTGTAGTCGCACGGCTTGCATCTGAGTGAACAATAAGTAGACACCAAGCACCAATAAATAACAAGGGGACCCTTTGTGTAGGGAGACATGATGCATTTATATCGATCATATGAATCTAATGCTCCTTACCAAAAAAAACATCGTGTGCTGTACTTCAATAGGATTCAGGCTTTATGATTTTACCGGTCTGCTACTGTACTGATCTTGCTTGCTATCAAGTTTTTACTGCATTGCATTGCATGTTGTGTGATTGTCTTGTGTTCTTTACTTGTTGCAATGCACTTGTACTTTCTTATGCTGAAAGTAGATTTGGTCCTGGTCCGCCCTTGACTAGTGCTTCTATGTGCAACTAGGCAGTTCTATTTTGTAATAGTTTAAGATAAGAAGGATGAGGTCATGTGGTACTGCATTTCTAATTTCAGTAGAGCATTTTTAAGTATCCATCTTTAAAAGGGCGTAAGATTGATGCTTATATTCTTAATTTCTTCTTCGGCAGGTAACTGGTGAGCCTGTTGGGGAAGTAAGGGCGGTCTCCGGCATGCATGAGAGGAAGGCTGAGATGGCTCGCTTTGCTGACGCCTTCATAGCATTGCCTGGTATGGCTGGTTTATTCAGTACAGTACTGGTACACAACAGTTTTCTTGCGGATTTGATTGATGGTCATAGGATTCCAAATTTGACACGCTCTCTTGGCGTTACATTACAGGCGGCTATGGAACTCTGGAAGAGCTGCTTGAGGTCATCACCTGGGCGCAACTAGGAATCCATAAGAAGCCGGTAACAACTCATCCTGATACCTTGTTGGATCCAAAACCAAAACTTACTCCCAATTAAGCGGCATGTGCGGCACAGAATTCTTTCTGTCCTAGCAATTCTGTAATAATCCACTAGTTTATCACAAAGTCGTTAGACTAGAGATACTGCGATCTTTTTCTGCAAACGACTTACCTTGATCATGGCTTCGTGGCGCATGGTGTGCCCATGTGATAGCTGGGGTTTTGGATGGCCAGAGGCAAACCATTGCATTATTAGTCTAGTTTATTTAGTTCGCTTAATGCCCACAGGTGTTTTAATTGGAACTTAGTTGGGGGAGCATGAGATCCGCGCCGCTTTGTCCACTTAATACCTCATGAATATTTTGACGAAACTGACAGAGAGATTCTGGTGGATCTTGTACTGGTCAAACTTCTCATTTCAAAGGGAATGTGCAGTTGGCAACCTCTCTAAACAATTGCTCCGCATTGGTGAGCCGCCCACAAATGATAGACAGATGAAAGATTTCAACAATCGATCCCCATTGTTATCGACTTTACTTAGTCAGCTGTTTTACTATTATTGGAGCCTGATGGCCCCACCGAATTGCTAAAATATGCTGCAGTATTATATTAACAGGATTATTGGCCCTACGCGAATCCTATCTGCGAGGAATAGGCTGCAATCATCACTAGCTTGGAATTTGATAACCTGCTAATCTGTGCATGTTAGCTTCTTTTCTCACTCTCTATATAGTCGTGTGTCTAATTAACCGAGTGTAAATATTCACCTGCAGGTTGGGCTTCTGAACGTGGATGGGTTCTACGACCCGTTGCTATCCTTCATCGACATGGCTGTGAACGAAGGGTTCATCAAGGAGGACGCTCGGTGCATCATCATCTCAGCTCCTACGGCGAAGGAGCTTGTTCTGAAGCTTGAGGTGAGATTCCGATTCCTAAGTGATTGCTCTCCAAGTAGGGGATGCCTATTTTGACTGACCGATCGAACCATTTGATTGACAGTTTCTCACACTCACGCCTTGCGCACGTGTGATTCTCGCAGGAGTATGTTCCGGAGTACGAGGTCGGTTTGGTGTGGGAGGATCAGATGCCGGCTGCTGCCGCTGCGCACGGGTTCGCCCCGGAGCTGGAGCCCGGGATCGCCTCCTCCTGATCATCAGGACGTCGGCTGGCCTACCCCTAACCAGATTCTGACCGACGGCCGGCCCAAAGTAGTAGGCATCTTCTATCTAGTATAATAATCTAACAAAGAAGATTGGGACGTTGTCTAGCTCTAGCTCAGATCAGCCTGTCAATTTGTTCTTTTGGGATGGATGACAGTGTCTACTTAGTAGCATCATTAGCCGCAGTGCAGTGCAGTGGATCTCTGTGTCTGTCATTGCTGCTCTCTTTTGGTTTTTGCTCCTAGAAGTAGTAGGAAGGATGGAAGGCATGGTATGTATATTCCCCCGGTATGTGGCGATTGATAGTTTCGCTCGCAGCCTCGCATGTGTGATGGATCATGGAGAAACAAAACTAGTGCAATGCAAGCGATTCATTTCTAATTTAACCAGAGTCTGATGCTGTGCTTGTGCCGCTGTGTGTGTAGACAAGGCTTGCTCTTGTTGGCCTTTTGGGCTTTTTATTTACTGGGTGCTGGGTGGGGTTTGCGGTTCCGTCGTCGCTGTCCGGGGCGGGCGACGGATGGGATTGGAATCCGCCCGTGCGTCCGGCGGGCGCGGGGCTGTCGGCAGCGCCGCGGGGGGCAGCAGGACAGCCGGTGGGTCTCGCGGCGGCGACCGGAGTGGCGCCTGTTGCGAGCTTTCGGTTGGTGCTCTTTTCTCTCTGCAGAGGAAAGCGAGCGAGCTTTGACGTTGGTGATCAGGTGTTCCCCGACACTAGGGAGGTAGCCATCGAGACAGAAAATCATGACGACTTTGCATCTCGTCAAGTGGGCCCGGACATCTTTGTGACAATCAGCAGAGTTAGTTAGGGCGGGTACTTTAGGTAAGTGAGGGTGGGATCGAATCCCATCACACACATGTAGCGTACGGATCTCATTTCTTTTCTTGCCGATCCCGTTGCTTGCGAGTATGACGCACGCACACGCGCAGTGAGTGTTGCAGCAGAATATCACTGTTGCACCACACACCACACGGGACTGCCCGACCGAGTGCTGCTCTGATGGTATATACAAAGCGTGCTATAGCCCGTGAATCTATTGATAATAAGTGGTAAACACGTGAGTTCACGGGAGTCGTCCATGTCACATCGAACGTTCGATGTCAATTAAAAGGACTAAACATGAGTTAGTTATAAAACTAATTACATAATCCATGACTAATTCACGAGAACGAATTTATTAAACATAATTAATCCATGTTTACCATAAGTTCACTGTAGTACCATATTCGCTAATCGTGGACTAATTAGGCCTAATAGATCCGTCTCACGAATTAGTCACGGCTTATGCAATGAGTTATGTAATTAGTCTATATTTAATACTTCTAATTAGTGTCTAAACATCACATTTAATCACGAGGCGCCATCTTCGCAGGAATCGATGTCATCAATTATCATTAGTCTTCTCGTGGATGTGAAAGCGAAGGAAAGGAAAGGAAAGGAAAGAATGCAGCAGTTTCCTCGAGGGGGCCACAGCCACAGCGTCACACGTGTGTTTGTTTAGGAGGCGAACAAGAACAATGCTATGCTTCACCCAAGTCTTGACGTTCAGCATAGAATAACATTCCAGTGACGACGGCTCGCTTGATGCTCTTTCTTTCCGGCCGTGGACGGTTTCAGGCCGTTTTCTGGTCCCGTTTCCCCTCCGCTTACCGCCCCGTTTGCTTGGCTTATAAGCCGTATTTTTTCAGTCAACGAATAATATTTTTCTTTCACAACAAATCAGTCAACCGTACTTTTAACCAAGCGAACAGGGCGTTCATTCATCTGCATATGGTTTTGTCAAATAATTACTGCGTCTCTTCCCATCTTACCGACGACAGGACAGGACAGGCTCCATGTATTGTAGACGGATTCATTCCGACACCTGCATGTATTACCGGCTGCCCAGTGATTCGTCGGTAATAGACGACCGGTAGACTATGCAAGTTTTCCAATCAAAGTCTACCAGTATTTTCTTTTCTTTTCTTTCTCTTTCTTTGGTTCTGTTTTACGGTTGCTTTGGTACCACCGTGTCAAAGAGTATGCGTAGTTGGTATCGGATAAATACTTAATTGACCGGAAATTGGCATGCTTTGAAGTGATCAGTATATGCATTTTTGACTAGATGACTTGAGCTGGTAGCTTACTTGCTTGATATTTGCATTGACGCATGCCTAATGCTTTACTTTACCCAATTCAAATGATCATACAAGGTAAGCTAAGCTGCCGCGTTGCACGGGTAAGGTAAAAGGGTCAATGCTAATCTATTGTCCCCTTGGAGACCAGCCGGGAAAGGGCAACAGCAAAGGTCCGAAACCGATGCCATCATCATGCAGTATACTACCATCTAAACAGGCTGACCCTGCAGGGTGCGGGCCAACAAATGCACGACACGACACGCTTCTTTCTCAAGGCTGCTCACATTTTGAATGATAGCAGACGCTGACATACAGAAGCACATTTTGACAAGAGAGGGACATTGTAATGGCAAAATGTCAACACAATTATGAATGGCTTCAGGCGAGTAGGTACAACACATCTTCATTACCTCACCAAAGAAAGTAGCGTACATTGTCATGAGGCCATGTTTTGCGTGTATAGGAGAAAGCAGAGCAAAATTGTCCCTGCCTGGTTTGATCATCAAAATCCCTCAACAATGCTATAGGAGTTACAACACTTATTTGTCGCTACTCTTATGCCTGAGTTTTCACTCAAATGGAATGGGCGTGCCCTGCTTTTTGTTGACAATGGCCATGGCCAAGTACCTGGTGCCCATTCCAAATGGTGTCTGGTCCTCAGGGCCTTCCCAGAATGGGGCTTCCCCGTCTCCAACTAGTCGCCAGTAGCCCGTTCGCAATGATTCGGCCTGCTCCTCGGTGCAATTCTGCAGGAGAGCTTCTACCCTGAAGTTGATGCCAAGAGAACCCAAGAACTGGGATTGAGTCATTGGCCCATGGACTGAGATGTCATCTGCACAAGTTATGAGGTAATCTCATGTAAGAACTGGTAATGTTACCAACAAAACTATAGCCACGAGTTAATAACGCCAGTGCAGACCTGAAGCTTCCTCAGCAGAGTGCTTGATTGAAGCAAAATCAACATAGGCACTCAAATCAGCAGAGCCAGGATCATCTAATATGTCGACAAACTTGTGTTTACGGATTGCCTGCATTTATTATAGTTTACTTAGTGCCCAACACATTCATCCAGGACAATAGCTATTTGCTATCATACAAGATATGTCAACAAAAAAAAAAATCCATAAGGCTAGCTCTCTGTGTGTCGAATAATGCATAAGATCAGGACCTTGAATTTAGGTATTACTGTTTTGCGGTCTAAAAGAAGCAGCGTTTATGAATCAAAAGTCCCCAAAGCACAACTTTGAGCACTTACTAATGCCCTATATTTACACAATCTAGTAAAATCACAATATTGTCTTGAAATATCATTTTCCATGTACCCACAGTAAGTATTGTAAAGTATTCAGAACATCAGCAATTTTTTTTTTGATCGTGAGAGCATGTGCCTACGAAATCAACAAAGACTAGCTACTAGGCTTCAAGAATTTATGTTACAGTAGTACTAAACAGGCAACATTTTGAGTTTACTTTAGATACAGTGAAGTGATTTAAAATCCAAACCTGGAGACTATCAGATACTATTCCGTTTTTTCCATAGTCAATAATAAGAGCACCTCCGCCATCCGAACTAATTCTATCTGCAATTTGTTCAGTAAGCTCCATCGCTTTGGGGCAGACTTCAATATGCTCAATCTTCTCAAGCTCCTCAGAGCTAGCCCAACCACAACGCTTGGCGAGGTAAATTAAAGAGGGTGTGGGATGGGGAGATAGAACAAACCGAAACCTGCTGCAAAGTAAGCATTACACATTTCCTTACGGTTAAAAGTACATAAATGTAACTTGTAAAGCTTACGAGGAATCTTCTGCAAGATCCACCATCTTTTCGCACCAGCCACGTGATGCTTTCTGCAAAAAGAGAGAGAAGGATTGTTCAGCGCAATGACTATAAACTCAGTTGGTGAATGGATAAGCACAACAAGAACTTGTGGTAATTAATCATGGGAACAAACCTGAAACTGATGGATCGGTAAGGCATCATAGAATTCATGTGCAATGATTATGGTTGGTGCTGCATATAAGATAGTTACAAATATGAGAAACATAAAAGCCCCCAATCAAGAAGTTTAAAAGAAACAAAGTTGACACTTGACAAAAGGCAAATGTACGAACTTAAACAGTTTCAAAATGGAAAACTGTCTGCTACTTGATACAAAGGGCTTAGACCATCAGCGGTTGAACAATTATTCATATTCCATGCATGAAGTAACTAAACTAGTTGATCAGCAATGGCAAGGTAGATACTTTAGGCCAGTGATAAGGTGTACCAACACTTGCATTCAAATCTCAATTTTGCCTTTACCTACGACTACAAGAGTGGGTTAAGTTTACTCCCATCAAAACTGAATTTGTTAACAGTAAGTTGAGGCAAATAGCTGTTATTGTTGGTAGTCCTTAGAAAAGTAAACCGCAGTTTCATAAACCAATACTGCTGCTCCTTGTCATATATGACGGCAGATTCCATACCCCAATAAAATAGGTGTGGGTGTCCGGGCATGTTTGAATTACTCCCTCCGTTCCCAAACTAAATCAATTCCTAGAATTCATGCAAGTCAAACTATCTTAAGTTTGACTAAGTTTATAGGAAACAGTAATAACATGTATGACATAAAATAAGCACATTATGAAAATATATTCTATGGTATATATAATGATACTAATTTGATATCATAAATCTTGACAAATTTTTCTAGAAATTCGGTCAGAGTTTAAAAGTTTGACTTAAGACAACTCTAGAAATCTATTTATTCAGGGACAGAGAGAGTACCTACCTGGGATTTTTCATATTAACTATAGCTAGGGAATTGACTGACTCTGATTAAATAAGCAGATCCTAAAATTGTCACTAATCTCATTTGGTAAATGGCCTCGAATTTTTCACCCAATATACCATTAAGATGAATGGTGTAAAAGTCAATTATACAAGTGTTTATGACAATACCAACTTCTATAGAGATCATTAATTCAAATCCAAAAGGTTGAAGGTGAAAGATCCAATTCAAAATGAAAAGAGCCTCATACATCCTGAGGGAACCTGTTCGAGGGAGGCATGCCAACAAACGGGGGCTCCACAAAGCTTGCTAACTGTTCTCTTGCCATCATCAACATGTTCATCTTCACATTTCAGAGTATTATACTGGAGTTTCTGCAATGTGGGGCTGCACTCGACTAAGTTAATGCTGAGTGCCTTGGTGAAGTTAACAAACTTTGCTGAGCCCTGTTGAAATAAGGCAACCATTAAGAAGTAAGAACAACACAATGAAACTTCAATACATGATAGACGCTAGCAATAAAACATACCCTAAGTAAATCAGCCAAGAGTGTTCCTCGTCCTGGGCCAAGCTCGATCAGATCCACCTTCGCTGGCTTTCCCATTTGCTCCCAGAGGCACATTGCCCATACACCAATCATCTGTACCATAGCAGCACAGTCCATCCATGAATCTCATTAATTCCTTTTTGGTTTGGAAAAAAAAAACAGCACAGCTTATGCTTGCAACATTATTACCTGAACACACAGTTCATTACTGGATCGTGATTAAGTAACTAAATACAGCACAGTGCAATGTTCTTCACAATAGTGCTGACAAAGCAATTGATTAGTGAGCACCAGTTTTACCTCTCCAAACATCTGGCTGACCTCCGGCGAGGTGATGAAATCCCCTGATTCCCCAAACACATCACGGTTGATATAGAATCCTGACTGTGGGTTCGTCAGCACCTCCTCCATGTATTCGGCTATGCTGATTGGCCCACTCCGAAACTAACGCCACCACAATCACATCGAAATGGGCAATTAACATTTCCCCAATGCGAGCAACAGAGACTAACATAGAAACAGAAGCTGGCACCTTTATGATGCTCTTGATGTGCTTGACGAGCTCGGAGTCCGACGACGACTCGTGCGAGTGCTCTGCCGCATTTTGACACAACACCTACTATCAGATAATCAGAAACCCCAAACCCAGACACCAGTGCTCGTGAAAGAGAAGAGGCGGACGGAGCGGACCTGGAGGGTTGTAGAGGCCGGAGCGGTCGACGGAGATGCTGAGAAGAGCGCCTGCATCACCGTTGGAAATCTTGGGGAGCTCTCTGTCCTCCGCCTCCTCGTCTTGGCCGGCAGCTGAAGACGAAGAAGGCGGCGAGGAAGAGGTGGTCGGGGCAGACAAGAAGCGGGCGTGGAGGAAGGGGGCGATGGGAGGAGGGAGGCGCCGGTGAGTCGTGTTTCCGCAGCCACCGCCCAAGACGCGAGGGGCGAGGCGGCGGAGGAGGGCGGCGGAGCCACGAAGCATCTCGACGGCGACGAGAGAGAGAGAGAGAGAGAGAGAGAGAGAATTGAATGTGTGAACGGATTGGGCCGGAGCGGGAGGAGAAGGATGCGTGGGTTTCGCTAGGGCCAGTTCCACGGTCCAATTGGCCTGGCCCAGAGAGAATTTGCACATCGAGGGTTTTAAGATTCTCAGCTGCAGTAAAAATTGAGCTTGAACGTGCTAAGAGCATACCCTAATTTTTTTTTTGCGATTACACATTACAACGCATGCACGCACACTTACTCGTATAAACGCACGCACACAAATCTTACCCCTATGAATATATAAATCCTCAAAAAATATTATGTAGCAAAAAACATATAATTAGTTTCGACCAATGTATCTTGAATTCATATGAAAATTTAGGAAGATTAACTAAGTCAATCGGAGTTTGATGTGTCAGATACGAATTTTAGAAGGTGGGTTATTTGTTTAACTAAAAATGGAACGTGGGCTTCAAATCTGGAGCAAGTCTGAAATTATTGGGTAGACTTGGGAGTTGGGACACAACCAGAGCCGGCCAGCTTCGCCGGGAAAAGAGGAGAGAGCAGGCCTAGACGGATTTTATCAGGAGTATCCGGGAAGGGAGCATGGACACTTATTGACATATTGTTCAGGAAATTAGAGCTAGATCATGCGAGTTCATTTTTGTTGAGTTTGTTCACGAAGGGAGGCAATCAAATTTTGATGCCCATGTCTTAGCAAGAAGTAGTGTCTATGATGAACTTTGTAGACATGTTTGGTTTACATCTCTGTCGAATGGCGTTTGCACTTCTTATGGAGCTTGAAATGATCTAACAATGCCTAGAGGGAGGAGGGGGTGAATAGGCGTATCTAAAAATTAACTGCAAATGTTAAGTTCAAATTTGTCAGTCAATGTCGGAAGTCCCGATGTTTGGATCGGAACTCCCGACGTCGTCAGAAGTTCCGGCACAAACGTCAGCAGTCCCGACGCCTACGTGAACTACAAAAGCAGTGCCAAATTTAACCTTGCGGATAAATAATCTTACAACCCCACTTCCTAGTGGTTTGGTGAAGATGTTGGGTCACTCCCTTGACGTCGTAATGCCTCCAAACCATAGATTGAGTCCAAACCCTAAAATGAAGTTTGGGAGAGAAAGAGACAAACAAATACAAGTAATCTCTAGCAATCACAACAACAAGCACACGAGACATAAGGATTTATCTTGAGGTTTAGCAACCCCATAAAGGAGCTCCTACGTCCTCGTTGTTGAGCTGACCACCAAGGTCGGAGTCTCTTCCACCTCCTTGCCTCTCTCAAAGCGACCACAAAGATCACTTGAGCTTTCCACTAAGAAATCAAAGGGTAATACAAACTTTCCAAGGCTCTTCCACAAGATGGAAGCTCTTGAGCAACGCCTAGCTAACTAGGGGCAAAGCCCCAAGAGTAATAGATGCAAAATTAACTGGCTTGACAAAGAAATCAAGTGCTCAAGCTTGCCAAAGTGATTCTCTCACTTAATCCACTCTCCTTTCACTCAAAACCCTAAGGGAATCGAAGATTGGAGCAAAGGAGGGAGGAAAGGGGTGCCTTTCTTGCTTGGGGGCTATTGGGACGAAGTTAGGTCAGCTGTGGATGAGTCCGTAACGGTTAGAAGTGAAGAGAGGGGTATTTATACTCTTAGTAGAAATCTAACCGTTCAGATCTACGTCGGAAGTTCCGACACAGATCTCGGGACTTCTGACGTAAACATAAAGCACTGTTCACACAGGGTTAGAAGTCCGCGCGTGCAAGTCAATGTCGAAACTCCTGACAAACGTCGGGACTTCCGACGTGCGCAGTTAGTCAACCAGTAAAGCTCCAGGTGTCGGGACTTCCGACAAGGTCTAGGAGTTTCGATGGTCGAAACTTCTGATGTATGTCGAGATTTTTGACGTGCGCAGACAGCCTGCCAGCAGAACCACCGATGTTGGGACTCCTGGCTTGGGTCGGGACTTCCGACTGTCGGGAGTTTTGACTCATGTCGAAACTTCCAATGTCCACAGTCATAGAAAAATATTCTATGTGTTTGTAGAGTGCTAGAGTGTCTCTCTTTTGATTTTATTTATATGCTTGAGCACTCTATCTTTTTCAGACCAACTAAGTTTGTATCCCTCTTTATAGTGCGATGGATCCTAAACTCAAAAACAAAAATAAAACCTTTGGAGAGCGTTTTGAGTTCGTTCGCTTTTACAACTTCAAGAATTGAGGGATACCATTTCATCTTTATCAACTCTTTGAATCTTTCATAGGACTAATAGCTACAACATATTTCATTAAGATCATATTAGTCCCTAATTTGGATGTCCTCAATACACCAAAACCCACATAGGGGGCAAATACACTTTCAATCTCTCCCTTTTTGGTAATTGATGACAACCAACTTAGGCTTTTATAAGAATAAAAGAATTTAAAGCTTCTGAATCCCAAAATTTATGAAGAGCTCCCCCTTGATGTATGCATAAATTTGAATTTCAATTAGAATCATCTATACATGATTTGCATACATCAAGACAAAAGCTCCCCCAAAATTTTGCAATTCGTGGGGTGCAACAAGTGTGTGTGAACAAATAGATATCCGTGAAAAGAAATGCAATATGACATGTTATTTCACACAACAAGTAAAAAAGAGTATGATGGCCAAGATTTCAAAGTGAAAAACTCGAAGCAACACATGGCCATCCAAAAACCATTCACCATCACAAGTATAGACAAGTACAAGTGAGTAAGTTAGATAAATAACCATTACTTGTCCTACAATCATTCATCACAAACATATATATAAAGTTGTCCATCACAAGCTAGCCACCACACGGAATAGTTCACACAAGATAAAGGTTTTTAAGTCTCAAAACAAAATGACCAATAACTAACTTATTACAAGATATCAAAGCCTAACACTCCCCCTTTGTCAACAAGTGCCAAAAGGGGTAGGCCGCATGACAACCAACTACTCATCCTCATAGTCATCATCCTCATCTTGGTCACCGTCCTCACCACCATCGTTGTCTTCATCATCCTCCTCCTCTATGTATTCCTCATCTTCTTCCATCGCCTTGCCCTTGCCATGAGGGCGAGAAGTCGCATCATCTTCGTATGGCGCATAAGCCTCATCATATAAAGCCAATGGATCACGGGGAGGCACAAACGGCGGTGGAGGAGAAGACACAAACCCTATGTGCTGTTCCAACTGGTAGAGCCTCTCTTGCATATCATGCTCACATTGAGCACTAGCACAACACTGTCCAAACATGTATGTCATGAGGAACTTGAATTTGCTTGGCTTCTTACCCGAGGAGGAAGAGAGGGGCTTGACACTAGAAGAGCGAGCAGCAGCAGCAGGTGGTGAAGCACCATGGTGAGAGCGAGAACCTGAGACACCTTTCCCTTTTGCTTTGGCTATAGCACCTTTCTCCCTCAGTTCTCTTGCAGCAGAGATGGATGTCTTGTTGGAAATCTTTAGGAGATTATGCTAAGTGTCTATGGGGAACCGAATGCCGGACACTTGCTCAATGACATGCATAATGTATGCTGCATAGGGAAGATGCTTCACCGGATCCTTAGTAGCATCATGTATCTTGTTCCAAAAGTATCTGCTGATGGAAAATTTCTAAAACTCATCTCCAAATCGCTGAAGCACCTTCTAAGAATCATCACGAAGGAAGGTGGAGTCACCTCGCTTTAGATATAAGATCTGTCTCAGAATGTTATTAAGAACATAGTAATATGGCTTCAGATATACTGTCTATCCATCAGCTGTATATCCATCAAGGTACATGTGTTGGTACTCCTCTAAAGCTACGTCGTCATACTTAGTCAACTTAGGTGTAGTGCAGTCAGTGTGACTCAAACCAAGAAGGTGAGAGAAAGTGATGAAGTCCACCTTTAATGCTTGCCTTTAGTGGTCCAATGAATAAAGTCAACAACACCGGTAGGGTCTCTCATGATGATAGGAAGCATAAAACTGATAGATGAGCTCATTGTTCCAATGCTTCCTAAACTTTAGCAAGTACGACAACCCCATTGAGTGTATATCATGAACCAGCTGCTCTAGCTCGGGCTCCTTGTACTTACCAAGAGAGTATGCATCAATGCACTTCATCCAAAGGACCGATGGCTCCCTCTTCTTCAAAAACTTCAGATAGAGAATGGAATCATAGAAGTCATAATGGAATGGGTGCCAAAAATGATACTCAAGCTGTAGATCCTTCTCATCCTCAGCATAAAGGTTTCTTCCCCTCATGGACCTGATGTCCTTAACCCGGTGACGGTAGTCCACTAGTAGAGGAGGAGTCCAACCACCAGTAGGATTATGAGCCATGGTGGGCTCCCGCATGATTGGCGAAACACCCAGGAAGGGAATGAGCTGAGAGACGAAGCCTGGGCCACGAGTCGGGGTGTGAGTCGGTGGAGCAGCAATGGTGCGGCCGGCACACTCAAGAGCTTCTTCTTCGGCATCAACAATCGAAACATCCCCAACAAAGGTAGGAGCAGGAGGAGGAGCGGCAGCTGATGATCCTTGATCGTCACGGTGATAGGCACAGGAACCACCAGTAGTAGCACGGGGACCTCCAGCACCAGCACGGGGATATGCCGCTTTGGTGTGGCTAGACGGCTTGGGGATAGTGGCACAATCTTGGTTCTTCTTGGATTGCTTCTCCTTATGATGCGAGGGACTGCCACCATCCATGACTGCGAAGAACATGAAGTGGAACTAAGAAATAATACAATGAGACACGAATGAACATTGATAATTGAAGAAACATGAATGGAGTGGTCACCCTAGGGTCGGGAGTCCTGGCCATAGTCAGGACTTCCTACAGCCAGGAGTTCTAGCCTTTGAAAGGTCCTAATGGCTAGAGGGAGGGATGAATAGCCTAATAAAATTTTCTACAACAACACTTAACAAAAAGGTTAGACAATTATGAGGCGAAGCAAGTGTTGCGCTAGCCTACTCAAAATGCAAGCCATCTATCACAATTCTAGTTTAGATAGTATCTATTCACACAATAGCTATGACACTACCCTATGTTAATGTGCTCTCAAAGGCTAACTAAAGAGCCACACCAACCAAGCAAGCAAGCTCTCACAACTAGCTACACTAAAGAGCTTGACAACTAGTTTGCGGTAATGTAAAGAGAGTGATCAAGGAGGTTATACCTCCGTGTAGATAAAGGAACCAATCAATCACAAGGATGAATAACAATGAAGACCAATCACCTCAGAATCAATGATGAACACAATGATTTTTACCGAGGTTCACTTGCTTGCCGGCAAGCTAGTCCTCATTGTGGCGATACACTCACTTGGAGGTTCACACGCTAATTGGCTTCACACGCCAAACCCTCAATAGGGTGCCACACAACCAGCAAAAGATGAGGATCACACAAGCCACGAGCAATCCACTAGAGTACCTTTTGGCTCTTCACCGGAGGAAGGTCAAGAACCCCTCACAATCACCATGATCGGAGCCAGAGATAATCACCAACCTCTGCTCGACGATCCTCGCTGCTTCAAGCCATCTAGGTGGCGGCAACCACCAAGAGTAACAAGCGAAATCCACAGCGAAACACGAACACCAAGTGCCTCTAGATGCAATCACTCAAGCAATGCACTTGGATTCACTCCCAATCTCACAAAGATGATGAATCAATGATGGAGATGAGTGGGAGGGCTTTGGCTAAGCTCACAAGGTTGCTATATTAATGAAAATTGCCAAAGGTGTGAGCTTCAGCCGACCATGGGGCTTAAATAGAAGCCCCCATAAAATAGAGCCATTGTACCCCTTCACTGGGCACAACGCGGACTAACCGGACGCTCTGGTCATGTTGACCAGACGCTGGACCTCAGTGTCCGGTCGCCCGACGACAGCCACGTGTCCTGACTTCAATGGTAACTTAAGTTGACCGGACACTATGCTATAACTAACCAGATGCTGAGCTATCAGCGTCCGATTATTTCTAGTAAGGTTTTAGAAACGCCTTTTGCCCACCGGACGCGTCCGGTCAAGCACGACTGGACCCTGCCATCGTTCGGTCAGAGACCCTAGCCTCTGAGCGCTATCCGACAATAGGATCGGACACACCTCGCCAGCGTCCAATCAGTCCATGACCCAGCGTCTGGTCAATTGACCGACACCGGCGTCTATGCTGCCACACTTGACTGGATGCGCTGGTCCTTCTGAGACCAGCGTCCGGTCACTTAGTGACCAGCAAGACTAACTTCTTTTCACCTCTAACTTCTTCACCCTTGCTCAAATGTGCCAACCACCAAGCGTATCACCTTGTGCACATGTGTTAGCATATTTTCACAAATATTTTCAAGGGTGTTAGCATTCCACTAGATCCTAAATGAATATGCAATGAGTTAGAACATCTAGTGGCACTTTGATAACCGCATTTCGATACGAGTTTCACCCCTCTTAATAGTACGGCTATCAAACCTAAATGTGATCACACTCTCTAAGTGTCTTGATCACTAAAACAAAATAGCTCCTATGGTTTATACCTTTGCCTTGAGCTTTTTGTTTTTCTCTTTCTTCTTTCAAAGTCCAAGCACTTGATCAACACCATGGTATCATCATCATCATGCTATGATCTTCATTTGCTTCATCACTTGGAATGTGCTACCTATCTCATGATCACTTGATAAACTAGGTTAACACTTAGGGTTTCATCAATTCACCAAAACCAAACTAGAGCTTTCAATCTCCTCCTTTTTGGTAATTGATAACAACCCTTATACAAAGATATGAAATAAAATTCAATTGAATCCATGTTGCTTGCCTAAGCATATTTACCATGTGTAAAAGGATATAGACAAGTTTCATGAACCCCAAATGGTAGCAATTGCTCCCCCTACATATGTGCTAAGAGTTTGGATTGTAGCTTGCACATATGCTTAGATAGGAAATATATGAGTCAATGTCTACCAAATGATGCTAAGGTATAAAAGATGGACCTTTAAAGCGTGATACCAATCGGAGTGCATCATTATACCATCCTTAGCATCATGATTAGCTTAATACCACTTGGAGATACTTGGAAATGAAATCATTAGATATCCTATGCATGCTGTTTTTCATTTTATCATTCAAACCTACAACTAGAATACACCACACAAGCATGGATATTGAAATTTAAAACTTATGCCATGCAAGCAAACATATGAAATGCACATTCAAATGCACCATACAAGTTCATGAGCTTGCTCCCCCTACTTGTGTGTTAAAAAATTTCAATTGATCCCTTTCCTTTTATCATATCTCTCCTCTTATGTCAAGTTCTCCCCCTATCACTTGTATCTTTATTTCTCTTCCCCTTTGTGTTGTCTTTTCACTTATTTTTGTGCACTATCTCTCCCCCTTTATCACTTATGTCTTTGTCTCACTTACATCTTTATTTCTCTCCCCCTTTGTCATCAATGACCACAAAGGCTTTAAAATATAGATAGTACCACTTGTAGGGTCGAGATTATCAATGTCAATCAATGGGGTGAGGATCATTTTGATTTTCGAATTTGGTCTAATCTAGATCATTTACCAACAATATTTAACTCGGTTTGATCCAAGTAACAAGCTTCTTCACACCTCTAAATGAGGGTTATCTTGTACCATGTTGAGTTAAACACTAAGATTTCATTTTCTAGATCAAAACACTAGGTTTACAAGCCCATAAACATGTCATATGCTATCACTAGATCAAGTCAAGCATAGAAGCAATAGTGATACCATATAAACATCAAAATAATTTGATTTTCATGAATGAGCCTAATAAAATGGAAAGATGACTAGATGCACTAAACATGTCCTTAGCTAGGATGTATGTCATGCCAATCAACTTTTACCTTGGATTGCTCGAAGGAGAGGCATACCATATAAGTGGGGGGGGGGGGGTGCATCAACACAAATTTGAGGAATCCAATATGTTTAACTCATTCCTTAGTTTGCAAAACCTTTTCTCATCCAATGGCTTGGTGAATATATCGGCAAGTTGATTTTTGGTGCCTACACTCTCAATGCAAATATCCCCTTTTTGTTGGTGATCTCTTATAAAATGGTGGCGGACATCAATATGCTTTGTTCTTGCATGTTGAACCGGATTGTTGGTTAACTTGATTGCACTCTCATTGTCACACAGCAATGGCACCTTCTTGAACTTGATTCCAAAATCACTCAAAGTGGCCTTCATCCAAAGTATTTGTGCAAAACAACTACCAACGGATATGTATTCTGCTTTGGCGGTTGATAATACAATACTATTTTGCTTCTTTGATGATCATGAGACAAGTGATCTTCCCAACAATTGACATGTGCCCGATGTACTCTTTCTTTCGACCTTACATCCCACATAATCCGAGTCGGAGTAACCAACTAGCTCAAACTTTGCTCCTTTGGGATACCATAAACCAACATTTGGTGTATGCTTCAAGTACCTCAATATTCTCTTTGTAGCCTTCAAATGACTTTCTCTTGGTGAGGCTTGAAATCTTGCACACATGCACACACTAAACATGACATCCGGCCTTGATATGGTCACATAGAGTAGGCTTCCAATCATAGACCGATACAACTTTTGATCCACCATGTTTCCACTTGCATTACTATCCAAGTTGCCATTGGTTCCCATTGGTGTGCTAATGACTTTACTATCACTCATGCCAAACTTCTTGATCATGTCCTTGATATACTTGCCTTGACTTACAAATGTACCATTCTTCAATTGCTTGATTTGAAGACCAAGGAAGTAACTTAACTCTCCAATCATGGACATCTCAAATTCATTAGCCATCATCTTTCCAAACTCATCACAAAAGTCTTGATTTGTTGATCCAAATATGATATCATCAACATAGATTTGCAACACAAACAAATCTTTTCCAATCTTCTTGATGAAGAGAGTGGTGTCAACCTTGCCCATCATGAACCCTTTAGAGAGTAGGAAGTCCCTCAATCTCTCATACCATGCTCTAGGTGCTTGCTTCAAGCCATACAATGCCTTCTTCAACTTGTATACATGGTTGGGCTTCTTGTCATCTTCAAAACTGGGAGGTTGCTCAACATATACTTCTTCATTGATGTAACCATTGAGAAATGCACTCTTGACATCCATTTGATAGAGCTTGATGTTGTGGGCACAAGCATAGGCTAGCAAGATTCTAATTGCTTCCAATCTAGCAACCGGGGCATATGTTTCTCCAAAATCAAGACCTTCAACTTGTGTATACCCTTGTGCTACCAATCTTGCTTTATTCCTTACTACTATCCCATCTTGATCTTGCTTGTTTCTAAAGACCCATTTGGTTCCAATCATATTGTGTCCCTTTGGTCTTTCTACCAACTCCCATACTTGATTTCTTGTGAAGCTATTCAATTCTTCATGTATAGCATTCACCGAATCAACATCCTTTAATGCTTCATCTATCTTCTTTGGTTCAATGGATGACACAAATGAGAAGTGTTCACAAAATGATGCCAATCTTGATCTTGTTTGCACACCTCTAGAAATATCACCAATGATAATGTCCAATGGATGATCCCTTGTAACATTGGTTGGTTGGAGGATTGGAACTTGATTGCTTGCACTTGCTTGATCATTGGGTTGAGATGATGTACTGGCTAATTGATCTTATTCATTATCATGAGATCCACTTGCACTAACTTGATTTGTATCATCTTGCACATTTGAGTTAGAGAGCACTTGCACTTGATCATCTTCATCATCATTCACTTGCCTAGGCCTTAATTCACCAATATCCATATTCTTCATGGCATTTGAAAGTTGAATGCCTCTAACATCTTCCAAGTTCTCATTCTCTACTTGTGAACCCTTGGTTTCATCAAATTCAACATCATGAACTTCCTCAAGAGTACCACTATCCAAATTCCAAACTCTATATGCTTTGCTTGTAGTGGAATAACCAAGTAGGAATCCTTCATCACATTTCTTGTCAAACTTGCCCAATCTCAGTGCCTTTTTCAAGATATAGCATTTGCAACCAAAGACCAGAAAATATGCAATGTTGGGCTTTCTACCATTCAAGAGCTCATATGGTGTCTTCTCTTTCAATCAGTGACAATAGAGGCGGTTGCTATAATAGCAAGCCATGTTGATAGCTTTGGCCTAAAAAATGACTCACATTGTACTCACTAAGCATAGACCTTGCCATATCAATGAGTGTTCTATTCTTCCTCTCAACAAGGCTATTTGATTGAGGTGTGTACTTGGCCGAGAATTGATGTCTAATTCCAAATTCATCACATAACTCATCAATTCTAGTGTTCTTGAACTCACTACCATTGTCACTTCTAACTCTCTTGATGGTTGTTTCAAACTCATTGTGAATGCCTTTGACAAATGATTTGAATGTTGCAAACATATCACTTTTGTCCACTAGAAAGAATACCCATGTGTATCTAGTATAGTCATTCACTATCACAAAGCCATATTTGTTACCACCGATACTGGTGTATTGTGTTGGCCCAAACAAATCCATGTGCAATAACTCAAATGCTTTACTAGTGCTCATCATGCTTTTCTTAGGGATGGGTGTTTCCAACTTGTTTGCTGGCTTGACAAGAGCTACAAAGTTTATCCTTCTCAAACACAACATCTTTCAAGCCTCTAACCAAGTCATGCTTAACCAATCTATTCAATTGTTTCATTCCAACATGACCAAGCCTTCTATGCCATAACCAACCCATGCTAGACTTAGTGAACAAGCATATAGATAATTTAGCTTCACTAGCATTGAAATCAACCAAGTATAGATTCTCATATCTAAAGCCTTTGAAGATCAAATTAGAGCCATCTACACTTATGATCTCTACATCATCTACCCCAAATATGCATTTAAATCCAAGATCACACAATTGAGCCACGGATAGCAAATTGAAGTTCAAGCTCTCTACTAGCAACACATTGGATATGCTCATGTCATTGGATATTGCAATCTTACCAAGCCCTTTGACCTTGTCTTTGCCATTATCACCAAATGTGATACTATCATAACCATCATTGTCATTAGGTGTTGATTGAGTTGAATATTCTTGCATCACCGGTCATGTGTTGAGTGCACCCACTATCAAGAACCCAATGCCTTTCTCCAGCTTTGTAATTGACCTACAAAAGAAGATCAATTCCTTTTAGGTACCCAAACTTGCTTGGGTCCTTGAAGGTTAGTCACTAAGCTCTTTGGTACCCAAATAGCTTTCTTCTTTGAGCCCATCCATGGTTTACCAATGAACTTAGCCTTCACACCATTTATACCCTTAGTAAGCATATAGCATGAATCAAGCTTTATGAAGGATACATTAGCTTGTGATTTCTTGTTCATGCATTTTTGCTCTACGTGACCAACTTGCTTGCAACTAGTGCAAAACTGACCATTGTTCTTCACAAAACTAGTCTTGTGAGGAGCAAAGGACCACCTTGCCTTTCTTGGGGGTATAGTCCAATCCCTCTTTGTAGAGAGAATGCTCTTTTGCTACCCAAGCACATAAGCAAGCGGTCCTCACTACCATAAGCCTTAGCCAAGGTGTGAGTGAGCTTATTGACCTCCTTCTTGAGGTTCTCATTCTCAACCACTAGTGAGGCATCACAAGTGAGTCCATCACTACTAGATGAGGTAGAAGTGGAAGTGCTACAAGAAGGGTTAGTGGGAGCAACAATAATAGGCATAGATAATGATTCATCAATTATATCACAAGTTAAGCCTACATTGTAAGTTTCAACACGCTTCTTTTTATTTTGCTCATCAAGCAAAGAGGAATGAGCCTTTTCAAGCTTTTTGTAAGCTTTGTCAAGCTTCTCATTGGCTTCCTCTAGCCTCTCATGAGATGTATTGAGCTCATCAAAGGCTTGCTTAAGGGCTATTAGTTCCTTACATAAGCTTTTGCATTCCCTCCTCTTGATGTCAAAGTATTCTTTAGCATCTTCTATCATATCAAATAATTCATGTTTAGTAGGTTTATCATTATCACTATCACTATCATTTTCATTTTCATGTTCATTTTCACCATCATGTTCTTCATTACTTTCATCATCATAAGATTGTACCTTAGTGGCCTTAGCCATGAAGCATGATGAAGATTCGAAGAGAGAAGGCTTCTCATTGATAGCAATGCTTGCAAGAACTTTCTTCTTGGTGGTCTTGTTATCATCACTATCATCATCATCATCACTTGAGGAAGCATCACTATCCCAAGTGACTACATATGAACCACCCTTCTTCTTGAATGCCATCTTATCCTTCTCTTTCTTTTCTTCTTGTCCTTCTTCTTGTTCTTCTTGTTGTCATCATCATTGTCGCTATTGTATGGGCATTGAGCAACAAGATGATCTTTGCTTCCACACTTGAAGCACCTTCTTGACTCTTCTTTGTTCTTGGATGAAGACTTCTTTCTTCTAGCATGATAGCCCTTCTTCACCATGAACTTGCCAAATCTCTTGACAAAGAGAGCCATCTTCTCATCATCATCATCCCATGAATCATCATCTCACTTGATGTTTCTTGCTTAGCTTTGCCCTTGGATGATGTGGCTTTGAATGCCATGCTCTTCTTCTTGTCATCCTTCTTCTCCATTTTTTCTTCCTTCTCATCATCATCTCTATATGTATCATTGGTCATTATATCCCCCAATACTTGGTTTGGTGTCATGGTGTCCAAACCGCTTCTCACTAGAATGGTGACCAATGTGCCAAATCTTGAAGGTAAGCATCTCAAGAACTTGTGAGAGAAGTCCTTGTCCTTCACCTCTTCACCAAGTGCTTTAAGATCATTGACAAGGACTTGAAGCCTATGAAACATCTCCGGCACACTCTCATCCTCCTTCATCTTGAAGCTTGCAAACTTCTCTTTAAGAATGTATGCCTTTGCACCCTTCACGGCTTGAGTGCCCTCAAATGATTCTTCCAACTTCTTCCAAGCCTCATGAGCCATCTTAATATTCTTTATTTGCTCAAATGTTCTCTCATCAATTGTATCATGAATAGCACTTAGAGCGATGTCATTGTTTTGGAGAAGCACTTCTTCGGTGGTGGTGGGATTCTCCGGATCACCGATCTCAATTTTGGTTTCTACTACCTTCCACACCTTTCTATTGATTGACTTGATGTGTGTGGTCATCTTTGACTTCCAATAAGGATAATTTATGCCATCAAATTGGGGTGGCTTCTTGGTGTTGTTGATTTAAGCCATTTTTACACCGAGGGTTGTTAAGCCTCAAATCACGGTGACCTCGGCTCTGATACCACTTGAAATGTCCTAATGGCTAGAGGGGGGTGAATAGCCTAATAAAAATTTCTACAACAACACTTAACAAAAAGGTTAGACAATTATGAGGCAAAGCAAGTGTTGCGCTAGCCTACTCAAAATGCAAGCCACCTATCACAATTCTAGTTTAGATAGTATCTATTCACACAATAGCTATGACACTACCCTATGCTAGTGTGCTCTCAAAGGCTAACTAAAGAGCCACACCAACCAAGCAAGCAAGCTCTCACAACTAGCTACACTAAAGAGCTTGACAACTAGTTTGCGATAATGTAAAGAGAGTGATCAAGGAGGTTATACCGCCATGTAGATAAAGGAAACAATCAATCACAAAGATGAATAATAATGAAGACCAATCACCTCGGAATCAATGATGAACACAATAATTTTTACCGAGGTTCACTTGCTTGCCGGTAAGCTAGTCCTCGTTGTGGCGATACACTCACTTGGAGGTTCACGCGCTAATTGGCTTCACATGCCAAACCCTCAATAGGGTGCCACACAACCAGCACACGATGAGGATCACACAAGCCATGAGTAATCCACTAGAGTACCTTTTGGTTCTCCATCGGGGAAAGGTCAAGAACCCATCATAATCACCACGATCGGAGCCGGAGATAATCACCAACCTCTGCTCGACGATTCTTGTTGCTTCAAGCTGTCTAGGTGGCGGCGACCACCAAAAGTAACAAGTGAAATCCACAGCGAAACATGAACACCAAGTGCCTCTAGATGCAATCACTCAAGCAATGCACTTGGATTCACTCCCAATCTCACAAAGATGATGAATCAATGATGGAGATGAGTGGGAGGGCTTTGGCTAAGCTCACAATGTTGCTATGTCGATGAAAATTGCCAAAGGTGTGAGCTTCAACTGGCCATGGGGCTTAAATAGAAGCCTCCACAAAATAGAGCCGTTGTACCCCTTCACTGGGCACAACGCGGACTGATCAGATGCTCCGGTCATGTTGACCAGACGCTGGATCTCAGCGTCCGGTCGCCCGACGACAGCCACGTGTCCTGACTTCAACGGTAACTTAAGTTGACCAGACATTGCGCTATAACTGGCCGGACGCTGAGCCACCGGCGTTCGGTCGTTTTTAGTAAGGTTTTAGAAATGCCTTTTGCCCACCGGACGCATCCGGTCAAGCACGACCGGACCCTTGCATTGTCTGGTCAGAGACCCTAGCCTCTGAGCGCTATCCGACAATAGGACCGAACACACCTCGCCAGCGTTCAGTTAGTCCATGACCTAGCGTTCGGTCAATTGACCGACACTAGTGTCTATGCTGCCACAATTGACCGGACGTGCCGGTCCTTCTGAGACTAGCGTCCGGTCATTTAGTGACCAGCAAGACTAACTCCTTTTCACCTCTAACTTCTTCACCCTTGCTCAAATGTGCCAACCACCAAGCGTATCACCTTGTGCACATGTGTTAGCATATTTTCACAAATATTTTCAAGGGTGTTAGCATTCCACTAGATCCTAAATGCATATGCAATGAGTTAGAGCATCTAGTGGCACTTTGATAATCGCATTTTGATACGAGTTTCACCCCTCTTAATAGTATGGCTATCAAACCTAAATGTGATCACACTCTCTAAGTGTCTTGATCACCAAAACAAAATAGCTTCTATGGTTTATACCTTTGCCTTGAGCTTTTTGTTTTTCTCTTTCTTCTTTCAAAGTCCAAGCACTTGATCAACACCATGGTATCATCATCATCATGCTATGATCTTCATTTGCTTCATCACTTGGAATGTGCTACCTATCTCATGATCACTTGATAAACTAGGTTAGCACTTAGGGTTTCATCAATTCACCAAAACCAAACTAGAGCTTTTAGCCTGGCATCGGGAGTTCCAATGGGCGGAACCTCCGACAGCCATCGGGACTTCTGGTGCACATGGTGACCATCCCATTCAAGGGGCTTCAAATTGTGACACACATTCATACAAGGAGGACAGAGGAGTAGAGATGGAGAAAGAATAGAGGCAAAGCGCAAGGTATATTGACAATAGGGTTAGGGCGCCGTGGTAGTACCTTGAATTAAGGAAAGAGGAGAATGATAAGGACAAAATCGCAGTCCACAAACAAATCAATGATCCCGAGCACTACCAAGAATGGAATCCCCACCACACCACCGAGCCGAGGAAGGAGATCGAAGCATGAGCGATGGTCGGAAGAGCCGGCAGGACTCTCGACAGCAGAACCAGAAGGGAGGGTAGCCAGAACCTTTGGTAGGCTGGAGCCACGGATAGGGTGTGACGGCGCGAGGAGGAGTGAGGAAGGGCAGGGGTTGCACATGGAAGGGCTAGGGCAGTGCGAGGGCGACAGGAGTGTGGGGATGGAGAGAGTAACTGCAGTAAAAGAGACTAGGCCGATTATAAATGAGTAGGTGAAACGATGTGGCATGGTCAAAAACTCAGATCTACGTTAGGACTCCCGGTGTATGTCGGGACTTCCGGTGGTCGGGAGTTCCAGCGCGAGCCATGACTTCCGACCATCAGGAGTTCTGACCTACGTCAGGACTTCTGACGTAGGGAAACTGAAAACACCTCAACCTGCACTCACTCTACCATGTGGGGCAAAAATATGATGGACACTAACATTTTCACAAGTGACTAGATTTCATTCAAGCAACACAAAGCAATAGCCACTCATGAAAATTATAAAATAGATTTTGAAAGTGTCACACAATGTTTTCTTAATTCTTTTCTCCTAATTAGATCAAACAAAATGTGTTTGCAAGGGATCAAGCCACGTTATGAGAATGATTGATATTTAGTTCACTCCTCAAAGCACAAAATCTTGACTCATCTAGGGGCTTTGTGAAGATATCGGCTAATTGCTTTTTGGTGCTCACATGATGAATGACGATATCTCCTTTGGCTTCGTGGTCTCTCAAAAAATGATGCTAGATGTCTATGTGCTTTGTTTGAGAGTGGTTTACAGGGTTGTTTGCCAACTTAATGGCACTCTCGTTGTCACACAAAAGTAGAATCTTGGTTAACTCACATCCAAAGTGCTTTAAGGTTTGGTTCATCCAAAGTAGTTAGGCACAACAAGCGTCGGACGCCACATACTCGGCTTCGATGGTGGACAAAGCAACGGAATTTTGCTTCTTAGAGCTCCAAGACACCAAGGATCGACCAATAAATTGGTAAATCCCGGTAGTACTTTTTTGGGTTAATTTGCAACCGGTATAATCCGAATCGGAATAGCCAAGTAACTCAAAAGTGGAGCCCTTAGGATACCACAAGCCAAGATTAGGAGTGTGCACTAAATACCAAAAAATTCTCTTAATGGCCATCAAATGACATTCTTTCGGATTAGCTTGAAATCTTGCACACATGCACACGCTAAGCATAATATCGGGTCTAGATACACAAAGGTAAAGAAGTGATCCTATAACACCCTAAAATTAGCTACTTTCTAAAAAGAGTAAAATGATTTCTGTTAATTGTTTTGTGCTCATAAAAACATAGGTAAAAAAAAGTTTTCTATAAATTAAAATCCAACATAAGGGAAGCAACATGTTTGTGCATACATGCCATTGCATTGATACTTTTATGACGAGTGGTTTGGAAAATAAATTCAAATCTCAATCTTTAAAATATTGCTTTCAAGTAGTGGTTTAAAAAGAATTTAAAAACTTGCAAAAACAAAAGTTAGATAAGATGCCTTGTTTTCAAAATCCAAAGGCTTGGAAAAGGTTTTAAGACGTGTTAGAACGGTGCCTTTCTTTTCGGGAATCTTTCTGACTTTTTTTGGGATTAAATTCCTATTTATTGGAGCTTTGTCTTTTTTCCTCGATCAATCCAAAAGTCTTTTTCGGGAGCTAAAACCACTTTGGTTGTGTTCCTTATTCTTCCATCTATCCCTAGGAAAATTTCTAGTATTTTTTGGAGCTCAAAGATATTTTTCAGAGCCTAAATAGTAATTTCCGATTTTCTGTAATTATTTTAATTCCAAAAATCAATTATTTCCTAAAATATCTTGGATTTACAAAATCTCCGAACCCTGCGTATATATATATGTCGGCGTAGCCCTCGACGCAAGGATTCCAGAAGTATAGCCTATTTTTCAAGCCGCCACTCGTAGCCCCGTAGATCGGACGTCGAAGTTTGGTACAACTAGGTTTCCGCCGAACTCTTCGGCGAGCTTTTCTGGCCAAACCGTCGCGTTCCGGCATCAACCACCACCACCACAAGGTAGATCTCGTTGTTCTCTACACTGTAGTGTATCCCTTTTATCGAATCCATCACCGTTTGATCATTCCCCTTCGTTTTTCCTTTTCTGTTGATGTTTTCCGACGAACTTCACCATGGACGTGGTCTTATCCTTCGTCTCCGGCCACCCGGCGCCACCACAGCACCCTCCCGCATCCCGGCCCCGTTCCCACGCTGCCACCCCGGCCCATGGCCCTGCACCGCCCTGTCCCGCGCCCCTGCTCGCGAGCACAGCCAGGCAACCGTCGTCGCCTACTACGGCCACTTGGGCGCCATCCCATGCGGCCCCTGCTCGGCCCTACGGGCGGGACTCACACTGTGCCTCTGTCGGCCGGCCAGCAGGCCCTGCAGCCAAGGTCCCTGCACCTCTGTCGGCTGTCCTTGGTGCCCTCCGCGAGCATCACCGCAGCACCTCCCACAATTGCATGTCTATACGTACGTGAAGGAAGCAAGGTTGAAGATGCAATTAATTACAAAACTGCCACTGGTTAGTAATCTTCGTCATTTCTCTATTTTAAATCCATTTTGTTCCGTTCAAGTTGCATTAGTTTCGTGTTGTGGAGATCTACGCAGTAGAGTTATTAGTTTATATGTCACATGTTTATGAATTTATTTTATTAAAATATTAATTGTGTCTATAATTAATTAATCGCTGATTAATTAAAGTCAATTTAGGTTTTTGATTTCGATTTGATTGCGTGAGTTTCATCGCAATGTGTGGTATGTGTTAGCAGCGATGTTTAACATGTCTCACATCTTGAAAATTTATAAGTTAAATATTAACTTGATTAAGGATTATTCAATAACTTTTTAATTAAAAGCAATTTAAGTTCTAATTCTGTTTTACACCATTTAAGTTGCGTTTGGTTCGTGCTGACGTGAACTATATGTTAGGAGCAATGTTTTTCATGTCACATGTTTTTCCATATATAGCTAAATATTAAATTGATTAGTATATTTGCACACTAGTTTGGAATTAAAAGCAATATATGTGCTTAACCTTGATAATTTATACCTAAAAGTTAATATGATTAATTGTTAACTTAAAAGTGTTTCTAGAATATAATTTGATTAGCTGAACAAGATACATATGTGATAAGTATGAGTAGATGCTGTCACATGCTTAATTCCTTTGTGAAGGTAAAGTTTAATTTGTTTAATAAATTATGTGATAACATTTATAAATAATACATGATTAGCTTTAACTCGACTTTTAAAACTAAATATGTTGTGATTAATCTAAATCAATATTGCTTGTATAGTTTTCTTAGCTAACCTAAAACAAGCTCGTAGTTGTTTCTTTTATAATATAATATAAATCTTTTGATAGTGGTTTTATTTTAACCGTAGCTCCTTTCTTAGTGTCTCTTGCGTTCTCATAACCATAGCATCGAGCCGTTCTTGTCGTGATACTTTTGTTTTGGTGTGTTCTACGCAGTGGCATTAGTGGTTCTCATGTTACTCAAATGTGTTTTGGTAGTTAAAAAGTTAATTGTATTTCTACTATCACTTGCATTATTTTCAGAATATAAAGTCAATATAGGTTTTATACTATGCTCTTTCTTAAGCAAGGAATCAAGTTGATTAATGAAAATGTTTACATGTGTTTCTATAGTTAAAATAAGTTAAATGGATAGGTTTTATTTTTCGTTGTACTGAAAATCCTTCGATGGCCGCTTCTTCATTGAATCGCATATAGCGTGTCTTTTGTGTTTGTGTGCTCGTAGCGATACGTCGTTATGCTTATTTTATTGGTTGGTGTATTGTTCTCATATATTCTTGTTTGTATGCCATGTATGGATGTTTGTGTGGTGATATATGGTTCAGTCAATCGGTGAGGTTTACATGGTGATTAAGAAGCTATTCTCTGAAGACTAGAAGCTGAGAATTGGAAGCAAAAGATTGAAAGTGGAATACTAAAGGCTTTTGAGCGTACTGCTTTGGGGGAAAAGCAAGTTAAGGCAAGTATAGAATGGGACCATCCTTGTTACCTATTCACCTTTAATCACTTAATTCATATTGCATGTGTCTACCTTGTTGCCAATAAGGATATCCTAGATATTTGATATCTTGTACCTTGTTACCTTTGGGATATTGCATTGGGTAGTTTTTGCTAGTGCTTAATCAAAACCATGATCTTGTAACTTGACTAATGGTATATGCAATAGACATTAAAACATGACTTTTTAGCAACATGGAAACAGGGGGCTGGAGTGTTTAGCTACTTTCTAAATGCTTCAGATTCCTCTCCCTAAGGACTTATCTGTAAGCGATCATCCAGGACTTACAGTATAGCTGTGAGGGCTATATGGCTCTGGCTTTAGCTCAGTATGAGGATCTTTTCTAGCTTGTTAGTGGTTACCTTTATGACACATGAGGGTATGTTTCCTTTTCTACTGGGATGTGTGTACCGTGCTATGATGCCCACGCGTGCCACTCCTAGAGATGGGCCACATACGCCTAGCGGCCCTAACTTGTTAGACGAACCTTTGAAAGGCTTCATAGTGAACCCTACCGACCTTCCTTGGAAGTGGGTCAAGAGATTACCTACATCGGGCGAAAGGGTAAATCATGACTCACAGTGAAAGTGTACAACCTCTACAGAGTGTAAAACTATTATAACAGCCGTGCTCACGGACACAAGCGGCCTTGGACCCTTACAGAATAGATGATCATTAATGGCTTATGATGATACTAATAATAAATTGTTTATGCTATACATTATTCATGTTTACCTGATCATGTGTTTATGGGAATGATAAATTCTTTGCCACTCAATTGCTTAACAAGATGACCCATTAAAGCTAATCATAGTAAATAAGTGTCAGCCTTTTGAGCCTCATGAACCCCATGATATAATTGTTAAGTATGACATGTACTTACGCTTGCTTTACTTTTCTATACATTGGATAAAAATCCCGAATGGGTACCAGATTGCTGGTTTGGAGGAGTTACGCTTGTGATCAACTAGTCAGTCGTCCCTGTGGATTTAGAGTCTTCACCAGGAGATCAGAGTTGTCTTTCCACTGTCTATATTCTGAGGTTATGTTTCTTTTACTAATACGTTATGTAATAAGTATTGTTTGTTTATATTACCCTTATTTGTGGCTATATGTAAGATTTGACTTCCTGGGCTCACATATAGTGTGTATCTGGTTTTGTCTTTAAAACCGGGTGCTACAGATCCAATCATGGAGCAATATACCTTTTGATTGACGTCCTTTCCTCCTTGATCAAGATCAAGATGTCCATTGGTTGGCATGGGTATCTTGATGGGCTTGACCTTGTCCAAGTTAAATGTTTTCAACATGTCGTTGGTGTACTTGGTTTGACTTATGAACGTGCATCCTTGAGTTGCTTGATTTGAAATCTAAGGAAGAACTTCAACTATCCCATCATGGACTTCTCGAACCTATTTGTCATAATCCTACTAAATTCCTAAGAAAAAGCCATATTAGTACTACCAAATATTATGTCATCAACATATATTTGGCAAACAAATATATCATAATTGACTTTGTGAGTAAACAAAGTAGCATCGGCCTTTCCTATCTCAAAACCTTGTTTGAGTAGGAAATCCTTCAAACAATCATACCAAGCTCTAGGTGCTTGTTTGACCCCATAGAGTGCCTTGTTGAGCTTGTAGACGTGGTTTGGATATTTGGGGTCTTCAAAGCCCGGTGGTTGCTCTACATACACCAACTCGAATAGGGGGCCATTGAGAAATGCACTCTTCATGTCCATTTGATATAGCTTGAAATCATGATGAGCGGCATAAGCAAGTAGAATGTGAATTGATTCTTGCCTAGCCACCGGTGCATAGGTCTCCCCAAAATCCAAGCCTTCAATTTGAGTGAATCCTTGAGCCACCAACCTTGCCTTTTTCCTTGTTACCATGCCATGCTCATCTTGCTTGTTGCGGAAGACCCACTTGGTTCTAATCACATTTTGCTTGGGTCTTTCCACTAATGACTAGACTTCATTCTGAGTGAAGTTGTTCAACTCCTCTTGCATGGCTATCATCCAATCTGGATCATCAAGTGTCTCTTCCACCCTATGAGGTTCCAAAGGAGAAACAAACAAGTAATATTCACAAAAACTTGCTAAATGGGAATGTGTAGTTACTCCTCGTTGAATTCTCCCCAATATGTTATCAATGGGATGATCCCGTTGAATGGATTGATGCACTCTAGGATGTGGCACTTGAGTTGATCTTTGGATAGGGTCATCATCATCATGGTCATGATCGATTGGAGGATCACAATCATGAGCTTGTGGAGGGTTGACTTCACTTCTTTCTTCATTGTTGAGTTGAGGTTGAGCTTGCTGATTGTTGACACCATCTCCATGAGAATGACCTTGTGCTTCATTTGATCTCCCATCTTGATTATTTCTTGTTGCGGAAGCTTCACCATGTTCATTGGATGAAACATGATGAATGGTAGGATCAAGATCATCATGCACAACATGGTCTTCATCTTCGTCTTCGACGGGCTTTACTTCACCAATGGCAAGCTTCTTGATTGCTTTGTGTGTAGCTTCTTCATTACCTACAATCTCAACATTGACTTGCCCTTTTTGAGAGCCGTCGATTTCATCAAAAGTCACGTCTATCGTGATTTCAATCAAACCGGTGGGTTTATTGAAAACACAATATCCATGTTCGTTAGTACCATAACCAAGCATGAAACCTTCATCAACCTTTGGTGCAAACTTAGAGCTTTTGGATTTCTTGTTAAGTATGAAACACTTAGATCCAAAAACTCTAAAGTAGTGCACCTTAGGCTTTTTACCGGTTAGAAGTTCGTAGGCGGTCTTTTCTCTTTTCTTGTGAAGATATAAGCGGTTGATGGCATGACATGCCATGTTGACCGCTTTCGCCCAATAGTTGGTTGGAGTCTTGTACTCATCCAACATTGCTCTTGCGGCTTCTTTGAGCATTTGGTTCTTCCTCTCCACAACACCATTTTGTTGTGGAGTGTATGGAACCAAAAACTCATGCTTGATTCCTTCTTCATCAAGAAACTCTTCAATGTTGGTGTTCTTGAACTCTATCCCATTGTCACTTCTTACTCTCTTGATTTTGACATCAAACTCATTTTGGGCTCTTCTCGCAAACTTCTTGAAGATACCTTGGACTTCACTCTTTTCACGCAAAAAGAATACCCAAGTAAAACGAGAATAATCATCAACAATTGCATAACCATATTTGTTACCACCAATGCTTATATAAGCAATGGGTCCAAATATGTCCATGTGAAGCAACTCCAATGGCCTTTCGGTTGTCACAACATTCTTGATGGGATGTTTAGCTCCAACTTGTTTTCCCACTTGGCATGCGCTACAAATCCTATCTTTCTCAAAAGAAACATTTACTAGTCCAAGGATGTGTTTGCCTTTTTGAAGTTTGGCCAAGTTCCTCATCCCAACATGAGCAAGTCGGCGATGCCATAACCAACCCATGCTAGATTTTGCCATTAAACAAGTATCAGGATTTACTCTATTTGATGTGAAATCAACTAGATAGAGTTTCCCTTTTAAATGACTTGTAAATGCAATAGAGGAATCATCCCTTCTATAGACTTCCACACCCTTATCCGTAAAGAGACAATTGTAACTCATCTCACAAAGTTGTGAGACGGACAACAAATTGTATCTCAACGAATTCACAAGTAAAACATTTGAAATGGAATTATCATTTGATATAGCAATTTTACCCAAACTGAGGACTTCTCCTTTTCCATTGTCACCAAACATAGTATTTCCACTTTGATCATGACTTGGTTGGAATGATGTGAACATGTCCTTCTCTCTAGTCATATAATTGGTGCATCCACTATCCAACACCCAACTTGTTCCACCGAAAGAATATTCCTACAAAGACAAATTAAGCTTTTGTTTTAGGTACCCAAAAAGATTTGGGTCCTAGGGGGTTATCACATAAAACTTGGGCACCCAAACACTCCTCATAATTTTCTTTCTCTTTTGGACACCAACATACTTGACCACAATCTTGCCATCCTTGCCCCCAACAACGCATATAGTCACTAGCATAGCACCGTGGAAGTGGTGCTTGTGGCTTGGGGGCCTCGTATTGCTTCATCTTGATTGTCTTGTTACTTGTAGGTTGGATCTTTGGAATGTATACCTTGTTGTTGGCCTTGCATATAAGCTCATCAAGAGCAACGCTCTTGTTGAACTTCACACAAGGCACACCATTGATCATGTTCCTTCCATTGGCCATTCTATCATACCTATTGTAGCCAATGCCTTCCTTGATTGATGGGTGCCTTAGTCTTGTTGGATTGCTCTTGACACTTGCACCCATTCTTTAAGATCATCTTCAACCTATGAATCTCCTTATCTTTCTTCTCTAACTCAACAAGGTTAGTTGTATATGCATTCACATCAATTTTATATCATCTTTTACAACTATTACTAGTGGAGACATTAGAGTCTTCGGTTGCCTTAGGAGAAGTTGAAGTGCTAGCCCAAAGAGTACTATAGTTTAGCTCAAGATTTTAGTATTTTTCTTCCAAGCTTGTGAGGCTTTCTTAAGCTATACTCTTCTCATTCTTGAGGCTAGCTACTTGATCATTAATTGAGGAATGTTCCTTAGTCAATTTCCCAGTTGAGTCATTGGCTAAAGACAATTCAACGGTTAACTTCTCAACCTTCATCTTTTCCTCGGCGATAGATGCTTCAAGAGCAAGGTTTTTCTGTCTCTCTCTTGAGTGATTATATCTCCTTGCATCTCTAAGCATCTATCCCTCTTTTCTAATTTCTTCATTAGTGTTTTTATTTTAGTGAAGGCCTTTTTACCAAATTTCTTTATCATGGTTGCTTCAATTTCTTCTATGTTATCATCACAACTATCATACTCATCACTATAGGGATCGGGTGTAGTATGTACCTTCTCCCCCTTTGCCATGAGACAAGTTGGGGTGTAGTAGTCATTGTCGATGAGGTTGGAGAAGAGCTTCGGTGGTGAAGATAGGTTGGGGAATAGTTTTGGTGGTGAAGTTGAGTCGGGGAAGATCATGGTCGGTGAAGAAGAGTGGTGGATGGTGATGTTTGCGGCTCCCTTCTTCTTCTTCTCATCATCACTTGAGTCACTATCACTTGACTCCCATTCTTCCCCAAGATGAGCTTCACATCTCTTCTTGCCTTTGTTCTTCTTGTCTTCATCCTTGTTGTGCTTGTGCTTCTTCTTCTTCTCATTAGGACAATTGGCTATGAAGTGACCGATTTGACCACATCCATAGCAAAACCTCTTTTTGAATCTCCTTTTTCCATCACCATAGGTCTTGTGGTTGCTTTTCTTCTTCATAAACTTTCTAAGATTTCTAATCACAAATGCAACCTCCGCATCAAAATCTTCTTCTCCACTTGAGGATTCATCCTTCACTTTCTTCTTCTTCTCTTGACTTAAACCTTGACCTTCATGTTGTTGAGTTGCTTTAGGGGCTGCACTCTTGTTGTATCCCATTGCATTAGGATTTTGATTGTGAGCATTGATTGCGTCTTCATCTAGACACTCATGATGCTTGAGTTTTGAAAGAACTTCTTGGGGTGTCATCTCATCATAACCAGGCCTTTCCATGATCACGGATGCTAGCATGTTGTTTTTGGCTCTATAGGTTCTCAACATCTTTCTAGCAACTTTGTTGTCATCCCATTCGGTGCTTCCAAGAGCTCTTATGCGGTTGACCAATGCCATGAGCCTATCAAACATGGATTGTGTTGTTTCATTTTGCAAGAACACAAATCTTTCCAATTCACCATGAAGTAACTCAATGTTGCCTTTTCTCACACTTCTATCTCCTTCAAATGACACTTTTAAAGTATCCCAAATTTGTTTTGCACTTTCTATTCCATTCACTTTTCTAAACTCATCCGGAGCTAGGCTTGACACAAGCAATGCTACGACTTGTGCATTTTGATGGAGGTTGTGCACTTCTTCTAGAGTTATCTCTCTATCTTCATTGGTAGGAATCATCACACCAACATCCACAACTTTTCAAAGTCTTGCGGCAATGAGATGAATCTTCATCTTGTAAGACCAATCGGTGTATCTTGTTCCATCAAAGTGAGGTGGCTTGGCAATATTGATGGACGGAGTATGTAGTGTTGAACCTTTTATGAGTTGTCCATAGTCAAAACTCATGTTTGAATATATTCCCTTTCCATGAGCATGCTCACCGGCTCCAATATCACTAGCGACATCTTTGTTTGCTTTATTCTTGTCATTTGTATCATTCTTGCCACTTATTGCATCATCAATCTTCTTGCTTAATTCTTCCTTCATCTTGCTCATCTCATCTTGCATCTTTTTCATTTCATCTTGAAAGAGCTTGACTTAAGCACTCATCAACTCTTTAGCTATTTTCTTTGCCATTTCGGCGGCAACGGCTTGCATCTTGTCGGACTTCGACATTGTTTCTTCTTACGTGGTGAAGCACTAAAAGAAGACCTTTCTCTAATACCAATTGAAAGGATCTAACAATGCCTAGAGGGGGGGGGGGTGAATAGGCATATCAAAAAATTAACTGCAAATGCTAAGTTCAAATTTGCCAGTCAATGTTGGAAGTCCCGATGTTTGGGTTAGAACTCCCGACGTCGTCAGAAGTTCTGGCACAAATGTCAGCAGTCCCGATGCCTACGTGAACTACAAAAGTAGTGCCAAATTTAACTTTGTGGATAAATAATCTTATAACCCCACTTCCTAGTGGTTTGGTGAAGATGTTGGGTCACTCCCTTGACGCCGTAATGCCTCCAAACCGTAGATCGAGTCCAAACCCTAAAATAAAGTTTGGGAGAGAAAGAGACAAACAAATACAAGTAATCTCTAGCAATCACAACAACAAGTACACAGGACATAAGGATTTATCTTGAGGTTCAGCAACCCCACAAAGGAGCTCCTATGTTGAGGTGACCACTAAGGTCGGAGTCCCTTCCACCTTTTTGCCTCTCTCAAAGTGACCACAAAGGTCACTTGAGCTTTCCACTAAGAAATCAAAGGCTAATACAAACTTCCCAAGGCTCTTCCACAAGATGGAAGCTCTTGGGCAATGCCTAGTTGGCTAGGGGCAAAGCCCCAAGAGTAATAGATGCAAAATCAATCAGCTTGATGAAGAAATCAAGTGCTCAAGCTTGCCAAATTGATTCTCTCACTTAATCCACTCTCCTTTCACTCAAAACCCTAAGGGAATCGAAGATTGGAGCAAAGGAGGGAGGAGAGGGGTGCCTTTCTTGCATGAGGGCTGTTGGGACAAAGTTAGGTCAGCTGTGAATGAGTCCATAATGGTTAGAAGTGAAGAGAGGGGTATTTATACTCTTAGTAGAAATTTAACCGTTTAGATCTACGTCGAAAGTTTCGACGCAGGTCTTAGGACTTTCGATGTAAACATAAAGCACTGTTCACATAGGGTCAGAAGTCCACGTGTGCAAAGTCAATGTCAGAACTCCTGATAAATGTCAGGACTTTCGACGGTTGGAACTCCTGACGTACGTTGGGACTTCCGACGTGCGCAGTCAGTCAACCAGTAAAGCTCCAAGTGCCGAGACTCCCAACAAGGTCCGGGACTTCCGAAGGTCAGAACTTCCAACATACGTTGGGAGTTCCGACATATGTAGTCAGCCTGCCAGCAGAACCACCAATACCGGGACTCCCGGCTTGGGTCGGGAATTTTGACGTCCACAGTCATAGAAAAATATTCTGTGTTCGTGGTGTGCTAGAGTGTCTTTCTTTTGATTTTATTTATATGCTTGAGCACTCTATCTTCCTCAGACCAACTAAGTTTGCATTCCTCTTTATAGTGTGGCGGATCCTAAACTAAAAAACAAAAATAAAACCTTTGGAGAGCGTTTTGAGTTCGTCCGCTTTTACAACTTCAAGAATTGATGGATACCATTTCATCTTTATCAACTCTTTGAATCTTTCATGGGACTAATAGCTGTGACATATCTCATTAAGATCATATTAGTCCCTAATTTGGATGTCATCAATACACCAAAATCCACATAGGAGGCAAATGCACTTTTAGAGCTCAATAAAGGTTTTGCTTCCCCTAAAAAAATCAAAATTTTATTCTAGATTTTGAATTTTTTTAAATCTATTTAAACTTGCTCAAAATATTCTATGAAATTTGTAACACCTCAGGTGTTAGCCTTGCATAACTTGACTTGCATAGCATGAGCATGATCATAAAGCATTCATATATAAGCTTTGACACTTGAAACATTGGATTGAAACATCAGCAACGTTTGCTTATTATCGCATATTTCTTAAACATATGCAACTTTTCTCGTTATTTCATGTCTCCATGTGTCTATGCATATGATCATGAGTGGGCACATGTACTTGGTGGATGTGAGTCACACAAACATGTAGCAACACCTAGGGTAGCAAATAGAACCTTGTTTAGGGTTACATTTCATGAGCCAACACTTAAGCTTTCTTGTGATTACACTAACTAGCTCAATGAGTGACTACTACATGAAATGATTGGATGACCTTGCAAATTGCCTAAACATGTTTAGAGTGTCATTATGAACAACTTTGATATTCATGGTTAGGGGTAAAAAGGTCATTAAGCCATGCTTTGATGTGTATCATCATGTAAATGTGACATGTTTGACCAAGTTTGAACTAGGTGTTAGAGACCTTGCATGGAGGAGATCACTAAAGCAAAGTTGTAGTATTTGACATAAGGAACAACTTTTATTTTTAGGTCATTGACTGAATTAGCTCCTAGCATGCTTGAATGGGTCCCACAAAAATCAGCAAAATCAAAATTTCAACACTTAAGAAATTTTTCTAAGTCTTGTACCCTAACCGTGCTGACAGCCGATGTTTGGGATGATTTTACTTCATTTCTGTTGCGAATTAGAACAAGTTCCTGGAACAAGATTTGTAGCTGGTACTTCGGGCTTCAACTTTGGTTTAAGAAGTTTTGGCTAGAAGTCCACGGATTAGGAGTTTGATCGACTCGAAAACACGCTGTCAGGCTGCTCCTCGCTCGACTGAACGAACTGAATCACGATTCTTCAGTGGCCGACCGGTTCAGGTCTTGGCCACCGCGTGGATGCGAGGCTGGCCACACGTCACTTGTGCTCTGCCCAGCGTGGCCAAGGTAGGTAGACACGCGCCTTCAACTCCCCAGCGTCCGCCCGCTCCCTCCCGTGCTCACCATTTTTGTTTTTCCTCAGCCTCTTCTTCACCCGCCATAGCAGCAGAGCTTCCGCAGTGCCATCGTCACCGTCGACAGCACAAACTCACGCCTAGCCACTCGGTCGCCACCGCAACCTCTCCACCCTCGTATCAGCGACTCACCGCGCCCGCACTAGTTCGCTGAGAGCGCTTGGTAAACAACAGCACCGTGCGCTAGCTCACTGGAGCATCCCCGCCGCGCCTGTCACCGTGGCTGGGGCACCTTCCCCCACCATAGACCGCGCAACCATGTGCGTTAGGTTCACGTGAGCCTAGGGAAGCTCATCCGTGCCCTTTTGTGCTTCGTCGTGGCCTCCACCGGCGTACCACCGTGGTCCCGCCTCGCCGATCCACCATGGCCACCACCGTCGTAGTTAGCGTCGGCGAGAGGCCCCACCTAGTATCTCAATCGGTGTGCCCGGTCAAGTAGGTCTTACCGCGTAGACGTCACCGCCGGCAAACTCGCCATCGACGAGCTCTGGCCGCGCCAGCGCTGTGCAGTGCCGCTGCCCTGTTTCGGGTCACTGACTCGTGGGGTCCCCTGACCAGCGGGTCCCACTGGTCAGCGACAGTTAGAGTGTGTGATAGTTCATTTGATCTAGTTTTTGAATTCTTTTGTGATTTTTATATATTCAGTTTGATGGCTCCAAAAATTGTGAAATAAATTTGTTAGTGTTCCTTAGGAAGTGTAGTATTTAGGAAAAATATGCTTTTAACGTTTACAGTAGAAATTTTTGGAGATTTAAATAGGGATTTGCAATGTGCTTTTGAATGCATTCAAACTTGTTTATTTTATATCTAGAGTTCTTGTGCTCCAAAAATTATGAAATTTTTGTGGTAAGCTAGTCTTAGCATATATGAACTCTGGTAAAAATTTGAGGACCAGTGCATGTGTAGATTTATAGTTATAGATTTTTCTTTTATGAATAGTTAATCCTTGTGTAAATTTTTATAAATTATTTATGAATCCAAAATTCATGAAAATTTTTGGAGGTAATCCTAGTAGTATATGGATGCTAAGAAAAATAGGAAATCTATTGCTTGACACTTTTCAATAGGGTTTTCCATTTATGCTATTTCAAGCCTTGCTGCCTTATCATTTTTGTATAGGATGTTCTACTGGGTAAAATGACATGAAATTTTATAGTAGTCCTTTGATAGCATTAGTAAGGCACTGTAAATTTTTGAGAATTTATGAAGTACATCTAGTATATGTTTATTATTTAACCTAAATATCTCAGTAAAATAATAAAGGCATTTAAATAAATAGTTTGAGCTTCACCATTATATTATCTTAAATGTATTTGGTATGCTTAAACTGTTGGTAGATTTCATGTTGTCAAATTTTGAATGATTACATGAAGTAGAAGTATTGTTACTTTGTATTGCATATTGAATAGTTTCTGGGCAGATTCTAGAGTTTGATGAGTTGCATGTTGAAAATGATGTGTACTGTAAAAATGGTTAATAACAAAGTTGTAGATAATTTGATAATCTTTCCAGAAAGTCTAGGATCACTGCATTTGGATTAGTAGAACTCCAGTTATGAGTGAAACAAGTAGCTACTATTTTGTGGTATAGTCGATGCATTGTGGAAGTAGTTAATTAAATAATCGAGAAGAGATATGCACCTACTCAATAAACATGATGCACTTGTTAACATATATGCATTCGTAATACTTATGCCATATTCATGCATCTAGGATTGGAGAAAGAGATAACGTTGCTGGAATTTGAAAAAGCAGAGGAAGGGGACCAGCAGGAGAATCCGCAAGCCGCAGCTCCCGAAGGTGTGGAGCAGAACCCTGAAGAGCTTCTAGAGTGTCCTAACCACCGCCCTACTTCCTTTCTGCGAGGCAAGCCCCGGAGCATTATAAGTCTCCCAGTAATTTACAAATGTTTACTTAAGTACCTATGATTGATGCATTAGGTTATAAGAGTTGAATGGAACCAATTGATGCACGTACATTCCTTATCCAGATATTACACCTTTAATCGGTATAGGTCCAGGATCGAATATATGCTTAGCCATGCTTAGACCGGTAGAAGTCGGGTGATGTCCTGTCACCTGCGAGATATAGGTGGATACCAGAGCACGGTTGGCTATATTTGCTATCGCGGAACAGAACCATGGGGTAAAAGAAAATTGAGACCGGGTGGGATGTCGATAGAGAAGCAACAAGACATGGAGGTCTTGGGTGTGGATCTATCCCCATCTGTGTCGATTAAGGACCATACCATTGTTGGCGCTTCTGACAAGATTAAACGCATGCCTCTCACTTAGCTGGCCGGATAACTCGTTCTGACCGCGAAGCCGAGTAATTCAACTCAGGTCGGGACCCATTCTATTGTGCGCTCCTTCCGAGGAATGATCAGACTGAGCCCAAGGGCAGGCTTGGCCTGAGCATCCTGGCATCTAGTCTTCCAGATTGTGCGGCGCGATACGGACCCACAAAATGTGCACCTGAGTTGTACCAAAGGTGACCTAAGGCTATCATGGCTGGTAGACCTGGGTTTGTGTTAGGAATAAATTCCCAGCTGGTTGAAATCGATTCGAATCGCTGTCTCTCTCGGATAGTGAGAAACTTGGCTAGTCCCAACATCATAGCAACTATGTTATGAAACATGATTGTTCAGATGAATATGGAATTACAATACCTGCTATGGTTACTATTGTATGCTTCTAAATGATATACCACATGTTTGGCACATGATAGTTGCTAATCTAGAAATGGATAGTTATAATTAACCTAGTAAAGAATTTGTAACTGTACCATGATTCAATTGCTTTTACGCAAAAATGTTGTCAAGTTACGTCCACTTATACAGCCTTGCATAATCCTTGGAGTCATTTTATTTCTGGTTCATGACGGGTAAGTCTAGCTGAGTACTTTCTCGTACTCAGGGTTTATTTTCCCATTGTTGCAGATGGCACTGTGTATCACGGTTATTGCAAGAGTTGCTTCTATCCCACTGTAGATGAGGAGGAAGCCTTGAGCGGACTTCTTTATTAATTCCTATCCTTCTTTTGTGGACCGTGATCCTATTTGACACTGTATCAAAATATTTTGGAAACTTTATTTTCGAACTTAATTGCTTCCACTTTATCTATCAAACTCGATTTGTAATAACTTTTATTCGTACTCTGATGATGAAATGCATCTGCAAACTTTATGTAATATGTGGCATGTATGTTGAATCCTGTATGATCTTGGTTGTTGTAAATCGTTTATCGAGACCCGTCGTGGTACTCAACGGACTACCGGGTTTATATGGGTTCAAGTATGACAGTGCGACCGCTTGTAGGCTGCCATTATACTTGTACTCTTATAAATTGGTCGGTTCTACGACAGCTGGTATCAGAGCAAGATTCAACATTAATTGTCACAAGTGTATTTAAAACAAAAGTTTTTGTTTTCCAAAAACCCTTCTCTAGCTACTAATAGTTATATAACAGGTATTGAAATCTAAAGTGTGCCAATGATCACTTTCCTTATGCCCAAATTAAGGACTATTAGGTGGCTATTTAAGTACTAACATGGGGGTTTTTACTTCATCGTCCATACGGCATGCTATTGTATGGATGCCATTCACTTGAGTGGTAATGTATGGATCAATTGCCTCTATGCCAAGGTAAGATGATAAGTGACATGACCGCAAGATGTAAGCGTGCGGTCGGGGAGAGTTAGCTTTGGTATGACTATGTATGCATGCTTGCATGAGTATATGGTACATATTTAATTGTGGGTTTAAATTATTGTCGGGTAGCTTGATACGGAAGTATATGTATGGGTATACATATATGAAAGTATTTACAACTACATTCTGCATATTTCATTATGGGTTTAGGGCTGAAATGGAATTCTTATGCAGGTACACTAACAATAAAACGTGTAGCTCGACTAGTTACGCTATATATGAGAGAACGAATGTATGCCACCGTGTCTACCGATTAGAAACAAAATTTTCCTAAGTTTGTGAGGACGTATGGAATGAGCATGCATCATGATAATTACTATTCACATAACTACATTATTCCTCCCCTTATAAAATTCTTACTCGGTTAAGTAACTCTTATCCATTATGGCATTGTCTCACCAAGTGGTACATGTTAATGGTGCAGATGGCACGCACAAAGCAGACCGCTCGCAAGTCCACCGGAGGCAGAGCTCCCAGCCGTCAGCTTGCTCCACATACCCGTCAACATCACACGTTTCTTGGAGAGTTTGGGATGCCTACACTCTTGTGGAGAGTGCTCAGCTATGTAGGCTATCCTGACGGAATGGAACCCCGCTACTTCTGGGCGAATGAGCAGTTGGGAGAAGGTCTCTTAGTTACTATGGAGGCCGTTGTTCGTCCCCGAGGTGACGATTCTAAGTGGACAGGCTGGTGTTATGAGTCAATTGGCAGGACTACTAAAGAAGCAGCTGGCAGGGCATCCTTTGAGATCCTAAGGGATATCATGGATCGTTTTCCTCAGGAGCTGGTAGCCGCTTTGGTTGGAGTCTTTTCGAGGGGTAACCCCTCCACTGACTCATGGTAGCAGGCAAGAGGAAGATCTTTGGAGATTGGTGCAGCAGAAGGGTAGAACAGCGATAACCCTTCCATGAGTGCCATGTTCGTAGTGATGAGAGTGTTAGATGGAGTAGAAGGTAGTCTCAGACGTGTATCTGGTGCTCTTGGTCATGCCCATGAGGACCGACGTCAGCTTTAGAGAGAGCACGATGTCGAGATTGAGAGGCTCACTGTAGAGATGACTTGGTTAACTCATCAAAGAAATGCAGCCTGGTCTAGGGAAGATGTTCTAAGAGCTCGATAGTTCGAGCTGGGGCAGTAGCTGGCCAATGCAGAAGAATACAACGATAACCTACATGAGGAGGTTCATCTACTGAACAATCAGCTCCACCCTTATGTCCCACCTGGAGCCACAAAGATGGATCTAGAAGAGGACGAGGAAGAAGAAGAAGTAGAGCCTGAAGAAGAAGTGGAGCCTGAGGAAGGAGATGATCCTACGTCTAACCTCGATAGTGATCATGATGAGGATTAGATCACTTAGTACTTAGTGGAAGGTCTAATGTATCACCTTTATTCATGTAATGGACTTGTAGCTCAAATTTGGTAATAGTAATCCGACTATCATGTAATGCTGTTAATCGTACGACTATCGCACGTTTGGTTGAACAACAATGAAATTCCAGTCCTTTGTTGGTAATCACGATTTAAATTTGCATGCGTTATGAGCGCGATAAGTGGTCAAATTGGGGATGTCATGTTGCGAGAATGAATTGTTATGCCTCTGTTTTTATTGTGATTTTGAGAATATTCTCCAGTAATTTCAGTTTGGCATGAGTACCTAATTCATCTGTAATCTCTTGACATCAACCAATAATCGCTTATTGTTGTAACTTCGCAGATGACGCGTACCCGTGCTGGAGCTGGTGGCAGTCAGGATGGCAACCATGATGACTTGCCACCCCCACCGCCACCATCTGCTCAGGAGTTCTTTACCCAGTTCCTGGGGAGCCAGAGGACAATGGAGGAAGCTTTGCGCCTTATCGTGCAAAACACTGCTCGCGGCCACCCACATCAACCAGGGGTCGAGCCAAATTAGTACAGTACATTCAAGGAGTTTCTGGATATGAAGCCTCTAATCTTCAAGGTGGCTGAGGAACCACTGCAGGCTGATAAGTGGCTAAATACCATTGAGCAGAAATTTTGTCTGCTAAGGGTCACCGAGCATCTAAAAGCTGAGTATGCTTCTCATCAATTGCAAGGACCAGCAGGGATCTGGTGGACACATTTCCTGTCGTCTTTGCCTGTTAATGCGCGAGTTACCTAGGAATAGTTCAAGCTAGCTTTAGGGGGCACCATATTCCCTCAGGCCTGATGCACATGAAAGCGACCGAATTTATGTGGCTCACTCAAGGAACAAAGTCACTCATAGAATATATGCACGCATTCAATAACTTGTCCAGATATGCTCCAAGTTTCGTGGATACTGAAGAGAAAAAGATAGAGAGTTTCAAGCGAGGTTTGGGTACTAAACTTATGAAGACCATGGCAAATTCTAGGTGTGCCACGTACAATGAGTTTATTAGTGATGCCTTGACCCAAGAAAACCACAACAACATGCATGCAGTTGCTAAGGGTCGCAAGAGGGCATATGAGGCCGGTGCATCCGGATCCTTCTAGTCAAAAGCGCCTATCACAGCTCGGCCACAATTCCATCCACCTGCACCCAAGTTTAGGCCTCCACCACCTAAGGCTTAGAATAATAGGCCACAGAAACCATTCCGTAAGGCGTTCACTATTGCCTTACCAAAAGAAAATGGCAGTCAGGACAGCTCCACCAGATTCAGAAGTAATCAACCATGTTTCAACTACAACCAACTGGGTCATTGGTCCAAGGAATGCCCCCACCCTAAGAAGAATGGCAACCCAAATCAGAACAATCAGAGGCAGGCAATTGCCAGGGCACGTCAGGGACAAGTGCATTATACCGCTGTGGAGGAAGTGCCCGTTGGAGAAGTTGTCACGGCTGGTATGTTTCTTGTCAACAAGCATCCCGCTGTTGTTTTATTTGATTTAGGAGCTTCTCAATCATTTATGAGTCAAGCATTTGCATCTAGACATGATCAAGAAATAAGTGAAGTAAGCAAAGGGGGTTTTAACATAAGTTCAGCAGGGGAACTATTATTACCAAAAAGATAGTCAAAAATATGCTCATCTCCATACAAGGGAGGGAGTACACAACAGATTTGATAATATTGCCTGGGTTATCGATAAGTGTAATCTTAGGCATGAATTGGATAAAGGATCATGGTGTTCTTATTGACACTAGCACCCGTACTATTATGTTGAGAGAACCCACGAGAGGGAATGCTTTTCTAGTACCACTCTCCCACGATTTCGAACCCCAACATTTAGCCCGTGCTATCCAAACCACCACAATATGTGATATCCTCGTGGTTTGTGAGTTTCTGGATGTATTTCCAGAAGAATTACCCGGTCTACCACCGGATAGGGATGTGGAATTTAAGATTGAATTAGTGCCAGGTACGGCACCCATATCCAGAAGGCCCTATAGAATGCCACCCAATGAGTTAGCGGAACTTATGGTTCAATTGCAAAATCTATTGGACAAGGGTCTTATCCAACCTAGCTCATCTCCGTGGGGATGTCCAGCCTTGTTTGTGAAAAAGAAGGACAAGTCATTGAGAATGTGTGTAGATTACAGACCACTCAATGCTGTGACCATCAAGAACAAATATCTGTTGCCCCACATTGACATCTTGTTCGATCAGCTAGCGAAGGCAAAGGTATTCTCCAAAATTGACTTGAGATCAGGCTACCATCAGATAAAGATCAGACCGAAGGATATATCTAAAACTGCTTTCTCTACTAGGTATGGCTTATATGAGTATTTGGTTATGTCTTTCGGACTAACAAATGCTCTAGCCTACTTCATGTACCTGATGAACTCAGTATTCATGCCCGAACTTGACAAGTTCGTGGTCGTGTTTATCGATGATATATTGATTTATTCAGAAAATGAGTCAGATCATGAAGAGCATCTGAGGATTGTCCTATCCAGATTGAGAGAGCATAAGCTATATGCCAAGTTTAGCAAATGTGAATTTTGGTTGAGCAAAGTACCTTTCTTAGGTCACATTTTATCAAAAGATGGAATCTCTATAGACCCATCAAAAGTACAAGAGGTCATGGATTAGAAAGCCCCAACTTCGGTTCATGAAGTTTAGAGTTTTCTAGGGTTAGCAGGATACTATCGTCGGTTTATTCTAGATTTCTCAAAGATAGCTAAGCCTATGACCAGACTACTTCAGAAAGATGAGAAGTACAAATGGACACTAGAATGTGAAGCAACTTTTCACACCCTTAGAACTTTGTTGACTACAGCACCTGTGCTAGCACAACCAGACATTGAAAAGCCTTTGATGTATTTTGTGATGCATCGGGAATAGGTTTGGGATGTGTACTTATGCAAGAAGGGAGAGTTATTGCATATGCTTCTCAGCAATTGAGAAAACATGAAGTCAACTACCCTACACATGATTTGGAACTTGCAGCCATTGTCCATGCATTAAAGATACGGAGACATTACTTGTTGGGCAATGTATGTCATATCTATACTGACCACAAAAGTCTCAAGTATATCTTTACCCAGCCAGAGCTGAACATGAGACAACGAAGATGGTTAGAATTGATTAAGGACTACAATTTAGAAGTGCATTACCATCCAGGTAAAGCTAATGCAGTAGCCGATGCACTCAGTCAGAAGTCCCATTACAACACTATGGAAGCATTGTTGGAAGATGGATTCAACTTGTTACATCCTGCTATACTACACAATATCACAATCAGTTGTTCACTGGAGGGCAAAATCATAGAGCTACAACATACATATGTAGGAATAAGTCACATCAAGAGAAACATGCAAGAGCAGGAAACCAAACATTTTAGATTGGACGAAAGAGGCGTATTATGGTTTGAGGACCGGCTAGTGGTACCAAAAGACCGTAAGCTAAGGAATCAAATTTTAAATAAAGCTCACTCATCCAAATTATCTATCCATCCGGGTAGTAGTAAGATGTATCAAGATTTGAAAGCCCGTTTTTGGTGGACTAAGATAAAGAAAGAGATCACAGCCTATGTTGCTAGGTGTGATAACTACAGTAGAGTAAAAGCTGTTCATATGAAAACTGCTGGATTACTTCAGCCATTGCCTATTCCAGGATGGAAATGGGAGGAAATCAGCATGGACTTTATCATAGGCCTTCCAATGACGCCACAAGGCCACGATTCAATATGGGTAATTGTTGACCATCTCACCAAGTCAGCACACTTTATACCCATGAACACACGGTATATAGTTGGAAAATACGCTGAGATATATGTTTCCTAGATCATGAGACTGCATGGAGTACCCAGGACTATAATCTCAGATCGAGGACCACAGTTCATAGCTCGTTTCTAGGAGCATTTACACTAGGCTTTGGGAACCAAGCTAATCAGAAGTTCAGCTTATCATCTGCAAACTTCAGGACAGACAGAGTGAGTGAACCAAATCCTAGAAGATTTACTTAGAGCTTGTGTTATATCTTCAAAAGGTTCATGGGAGAAATGGTTACCTTTAGCTGAGTTCTCCTATAACAACAATTATCAAGCGAGTATCAAAATGGCTCCATTTGATGCCATGTATGGCAGAAAATGTAGAACTCCCTTGAACTGGATTGAGCCCGGTGAAAGGAGATACTTTGGTATTGACTTTATCAATGAAGCCGAAGAGCAAGTACGTATCATCCAACAACATATGAAGGCAGCTCAATCAAGACAAAAGAGTTATGCTGACAGAAGAAGAAGACCACTAACTTTTGAAGTGGGTGACTATGTATACTTGAGAGTATCACCCATGAAAGGTGTGAAAAGATTTGGGATGAAAAAGAAGCTTTCACCAAGATATGTAGGGCCATACAAAATTTTGGAATGAAAAGGGAATGTTGCGTATAAGTTACAACTTCCACTAGAGATGAGTGTAATATTTGATGTGTTCCATGTTTCTCAATTGAAGAAATGTCTTCGAGTACCTGAAGAAGCTATTGTACCCGCCAACGTGCAGCTTCAATTAGATTTGACCTATGAAGAAAAGCCAATTCGAGTATTAGAGGAGATGGAGAGAGTGATAAGGAGTAAGATTATTAAGTTCTATAAGGTGGTGTGGAACAATCATAGTGAACAAGATGCTACATGGGAAAGAGAAGATTATTTACGAGAAGTTTATCCTGCCTTTTTTCCAAGAATGGTAGGTCTTGCAAATCTCGGGATGAGATTTTTATAAGGGGGAGGGGCTATAACACCTCGGGTGTTAGCCTTGCATAACTTGACTTGCATAGCATGAGCATGATCATAAAACATTCATATATAAGCTTTGACACTTGAAACATTGGATTGAAACATCTGCAACGTTTGCTTATTATCGCATGTTTCTTAAACATATGCAACTTTTCTTGTTATTTCATGTCTCCATGTGTCTATGCATATGATCATGAGTGGGCACATGTACTTGGTGGATGTGAGTCACACAAACATGTAGCAACACCTAGGGTAGCAAATAGAACCTTGTTCAGGGTTACATTTCATGAACCAACACTTAAGCTTTCTTGTGATTACACTAACTAGCTCAATGAGTGACTACTACAAGAAATGATTGGATGACCTTGCAAATTGCCTAAACATGTTTAGAGTGTCATTATGAACAACTTTGATATTCATGGTTAGGGGTAAAAAGGTCATTAAGCCATGCTTTGATGTGTATCATCATGTAAATGTGACATGTTTGACCAAGTTTGAACTAGGTGTTAGAGACCTTGCATGGAGGAGATCACTAAAGCAAAGTTGTAGTATTTGACATAAGGAACAACTTTTATTTTTAGGTCATTGATTGAATCAGCTCCTAGCATGCTTGAATGGGTCCCACAAAAATCAGCAAAATCAAGATTTCAACACTTAAGAAATTTTTCTAAGTCTTGTACCCTAACCGTGCTGACAGTCGATGTTTGGGATGATTTTACTCTGTTTCTGTTACGAATTAGAACAAGTTCCTTGAACAAGATTTGTAGCTAGTACTTCGGGCTTCAACTTTGGTTTAGGAAGTTTTAGCTAGAAGTCCACGGATTAGGAGTTTGATCGACTAAAAAACATGCTATCAGGCTGCTCCTCGCTCGACTGAACGAACTGAATCACGATTCTTCAGTGGCCGACCGGTTCAGGTCTTGGCCACCGCGTGGACGCAAGGCTGGCCGCGCGTCACCGGCGCTCTGCCCAGTGCGGCCAAGGTAGGCAGATGCGTGCCTTTAACTCCCCAGCATCCGCCCGCTCCCTCTCGTGCTCACCATTTTTGTTTTTCCTCAGCCTCTTCTTCACCCGTCGTAGCAGCAGAGCTTCCGCAGCGCCACCATCACCGTTGACGGCACAAACCCGCGCCTAGCCACTCGGTCGCCACCGCAACCTCTCCACCCTCATCTCAGCGACTCACCACGCCTGCACTAGCTCACTGAGAGCGCTTGGTAAGCAACAGCGCCGTGTGCTAGCTCGCCGGAGCATCCCCGCCGCGCCTGTCACCATGGCTAGGGCACCTTCCCCCACCGTAGACCGCGCAACCGTGTGCGTTAGGTTCGCCTGAGCCCAGGGAAGCTCGTCCGCGCCCTTTTGTGCTTCACTGTGGCCTCCACTGGCATACCACCGTGGTCCCACCTCGCCGATCCACCATGGCCACCGCCGTCGTAGTTAGCGCCGGTGAGAGGCCCCACCTAGTATCTCAATCGGTGCGCCCAGTCAAGTAGGTCTTACCGCGTAGACGTCACTGCCGGCGAACTCACCGTCGACGAGCTCTGGCCATGCTAGCACTGTGCAGCGCCGCTGCCCTATTTCGAGTCACTGACTCGTGGGGTCCCCTGACCAGCGGGTCCCACCGGTCAGCGACAGTTAGAGTGTGTGATAGTTCATTTGATCTAGTTTTTGAATTCTTTTGTGATTTTTATATATTCAGTTTGATGGCTCCAAAAATTGTGAAATAAATTTGTTAGTGTTCCTTAGGAAGTGTAGTATTTAGGAAAAATATGCTTTTAACATTTACATTAGAAATTTTTGGAGATTTAAATAGGGTTTTACAATGTGCTTTTGAATGCATTCAAATTTGTTTATTTTATATCTAGAGTTCCTGTGCTCCAAAAATTATGAAATTTTTGTGGTAAGCTAGTCTTAGCATATATGAACTCTGGTAAAAATTTGAGGACCAGTGCATGTGTAGATTTATAGTTATAGATTTTTCTTTTATGAATATTTAATCCTTGTGTAAATTTTTATAAATTATTTATGAATCCAAAATTCATGAAAATTTTTGGAGGTAATCCTAGTAGTATATGGATGCTAAGAAAAATAGGAAATCTATTGCTTGACACTTTTGAATAGGGTTTTCTATTTATGCTATTTTAAGCCTTGCTGCCTTATCATTTTTGTATAGGTTGTTCTACTGGGTAAAATGACATGAAATTTTATAGTAGTCCTTTGATAGCATTAGTAAGGCACTGTAAATTTTTGAGAATTTATAAAGTACATCTAGTATATGTTTATTATTTAACCTAAATATCTCAGTAAAATAATAAAGGCATTTAAATAAATAGTTTGAGCTTCACCATTATATTATGTTAAATGTATTTGGTATGCTTAAACTATTGGTAGATTTCATGTTGTCAAATTTTGAATGATTACATGAAGTAGAAGTATTGTTACTTTGTATTGCATATTGAATAGTTTCCGAGCAGATTCTGGAGTTTGATGAGTTGCATGTTGAAAATGATGTGTACTATAAAAATGGTTAATAACAAAGTTGTAGAGAATTTGATAAGCTTTCCAGAAAGTCTAGGATCACTGTATTTGGATTAGTAGAACTCTAGTTATGAGTAAAACAAGTAGCTACTATTTTGTGGTATAGTCGATGCATTGTGGAAGTAGTTAATTAAATAATCGAGAAGAGATATGCACCTACTCAATAAACATGATGCACTTGTTAACATATATGCATTCATAATACTTATGCCATATTCATGCATCTAGGATCAGAGAAAGAGATAACGTTGCTGGAAATCGAAGAAGCAGAGGAAGGGGACCAGCAGGAGAATCCACAAGCCGCAGCTCCCAAAGGCGTGGAGCAGAACCCTGAAGAGCTTCTAGAGTGTCCTGACCACCGCCCTACTTCCTTTCTGTGAGGCAAGCCCCAGAGCATTATAAGTCTCCTAGTAATTTACAAATGTTTACTTAAGTACCTATGATTGATGCATTAGGTTATAAGAGTTGAATGGAACCAATTGATGCACGTACATTCCTTGTCCATATATTACACCTTTAATCGGTATAGGTCTAGGATCGAATATATGCTTAGCCATGCTTAGACCGGTAGAAGTCGGGTGATGTCCTATCACCTGCGAGATATAGGTGGATACCGGAGCATGGTTGGCTATATTTGCTATCGTGGAACAGAACCATGGGGAAAAAAAATCAAGATCGGGCGGGATGTCGATAGAGAAGCAACAAGACATGGAGGTCTTGGGTGTGGATCTATCCCCGTCTATGTCGATTAAGGACCGTACCGTTGTTGGCGCTTCTGACAAGATTGAACGCATGCCTCTCACTTAGCTGGCCGGATAACTCGTTCCGACCACGAAGTTGAGTAATTCAACTCAGGCCGGGACCCGTTCTGTTATGCGCTCCTTCTGGGGAATGATCAGACTAAGCCCAAGGGTAGGCTTGGCCTGAGCATCCTGGCATCTGGTGTTCTAGATTGTGCAGCGCGGTACGGACCCACGAAATGTGTACCTGAGTTGTACCAAAGGTGACCTAAGGCTATCGTGGCTGGTAGACCTAGGTTTGTGTTAGGAATAAATTCTCAGCTGGTTGAAATCGATTCGAATCGCCGTCTCTCCCAGATAGTGAGAAACTTGGCTAGTCCCAACATCGTAGCAACTGTGTTATGAAACATGATGGTTCGGATGAATATGGAATTACAATACCTGCTATGGTTACTATTGTATGCTTCTAAATGATATACCACATGTTTGGCACAGGATAGTTGCTAATCTAGAAATGGATAGTTATAATTAACCTGGTAAAGAATTTGTAACTGTACCATGATTCAATTGCTTTTACACAAAAATATTGTCAAGTTATGTCCACTTATATAGCCTTGCATAATCCTTGGAGTCATTTTATTTCTGGTTCATGACGGGTAAGTCTAGCTGAGTACTTTCTCGTACTCAGGGTTTATTTTCCCATTGTTGCAGATGGCACTATGTATCACGGTTATTGCAAGAGTTGCTTCTATCCCACTGTGGATGAGGAGTAAGCCTTGGGCGGGCTTCTTTATTAATTCCTATCCTTGCTTTTGTGGACCATGATCCTATTTGGCACTGTATCAAACTATGTTGGAAACTTTATTTTCGAACTTAATTGCTTCTGCTTTATCTATCAAACTCGGTTTGTAATAACTTTTATTCGTACTCTGATGATAAAATGCATCTGCAAACTTTATGTAATATGTGGCATGTATGTTGAATCCTGTACGATCTTGGTTATTGTAAATTGTTTATCAAGACCTGTCGTGGTACTCGCGGACTACCGGGTTTATATGGGTTCAAGTATGACAGTGCGACCGCTTGCGGGCTTCCATTGTACTTGTACTCTTATAAATTGGTTGGTTCTGTGACAAAATTCACCAAAATTACTTACCTATTGTGGCAAAGTTCAGATATTTATGGAGTTACAATTTTTACATAACATTTTTGTTCATGAAAAGTGACATGTTATAATGCATTTCCATCAAAGAGAAAAACTATAAAAGTTTTATTTCTCAATTTTATTTATATAAGTGGGTAGGTTAATTTACATAGAATTTAATTTTGGAATTTAATATTTTCTTTAATATTCACTTAAAATAGCAATGATTTTTATTAAATAAAATATTATGGAAAAGGAGGGTAGGCTAACAAAAATAAGGAAACCGGAGAAAAGGAGCTTCACCAGGCTAGAATCGGCCTATTGCCCTTCCTCAACCTCCTTTCTCTTTTCTAGTTTCTATCCTATTTTTTACACATTATTATCATTTATATATAGTTTTAAGAAAATAATTGCTGGATGATCCGAAACCAAAGTCATAAGAGGTAAGTCAGATATATTGTTGGTATGGAATGCATAGTGTAAGAATCCAACCCATGATTAGATTAGATGGGGAAAATATGCCCCTAATTTCCCTAGATGAACACTTCATCAAATATGTTTTAATTTTTTAAAAGCTTGATTTTTTTCAGGAGTGTGACTTGAGCTAAATGGTACAGTAGATGGACAAAAGGGCGTAGTTGCTGCAGAGATCAGAGATCTATCGAGTTGTCCACCATGGACGAGAAAGATGAGAGGAACTAGAGAGGCAAGGAAGAGGCAACAACTTTGGTGAATGGAAGGGTGAAAATGGTCTAGGGTTTGGGGCGGGGATGGAGTGATTGTGATACCAACTTATATATGCCCGATGCCAATGACATTTTGCAAGAGATAGGGTGCATGTTCACTTTGGGAAGGAGGAATGTATCAAGGCCTTAGCGGCCTTATCGTTAATAGTGTTGTGTTTGTGCCAGGGCCACTATATGGGATGAAGGAGCAGCCAAATGACAACCTTATGCTTGGGTTGGGCCAGCATGAGCCTGATAGAAATAGTAACAGGGTCTTTAAGGGTCAGTGTTTAATAGGGTTGTGCCTTGTGTTGTCGATTGGACCAGACCCCTTTGACCATCTATACCATTGAGTATACTATGACTGAACTAAAATCATGGTCACCCTCACAACCAAATCCTCTGACATATAGGGTTCTACACGAGATGGACGTCTATTGTTTTAGTGCATCTCGCAACTGTGGCACATGTATCTATACTAAACAAGCATAACCCATGAGTGTAGCACACAAACTCTAGAATAATGGTAACCATCGTGCTATCAAGCTCGACCATCACACCAGACCGGAGGAGATAGGAACAATCCCTTTATAGTTAAGTTATCTATAGCTATAGTTAACAGTAGGCAAGCCTATAACCATATCAATGAGGATGAAAACAGATGGAAATAGAGAAAACCCCTCTCCCGTCGCCATTTCTATATTTCTTCGGCAAAAATAGGACTAAGTATGGATTAGAAAAGCCAAGATCAAAAACTAAATTGGGATATAGGGACATGTGGAAATAGACAAATACGCAATGAGAGCTAAAAAATTAAGGTAAAATCACATGATTTAATATTTTCAACTATGCATGTATAAAGCCATATACCATTATACACATGTGAGGATCGATATAATATTCACTTGCATGCTATGTGTGTCAACACACTAAGATGCATAATTGATGGTTAGTAGGACATATTATTGTTAGGTATATCCTGCATAAATTGAAAACATGATAAATATTGGTCCATTTCAGATGAAAAGGGGATTTCATGAAATCTCCAGAAACCCCTTTTTTCTGTTTTCTCTTATACTACACAAACAAGAGATCCCGCAAATACAGAAACACGGACAATAGAAAATGGGATGAAAATTTTCCTTTCATCCCATTCATGTGACAGTGACCAGCTATGAGGAGACTCGTCCACAAGACAGATATAATGGGGACCAACGTGGTTTTTTTGAAAGCAGAGGTAGGAGCACAAACCAGGGAGTATGAAAATTATTGGTTCATCTTGATGGAGGTGTTTCGATTAACATATATAGGTTAAGCGTCAAAGTGGTGTCTTACCGTATGGTAACTGTAACACTCTCGGTGTTATGTTATAGAGTTTTTGCTAAACCTTGCATGAGCATCAACTTGTGTGTAAATGTGTGTAAGGTATACATCGATATTCAGAACGTGAAACGTTCATTTGAAATAAGAAACAAATGTTATATTTCATGTCTCTTTGTATCGTTTAGGGTTCTAAGTGAATTTTTATCGAACATAAATGCTACGAAATGTATTGGCAGAACGTAGTAAAGTTGGTAGCCTGAACTTCATAGGCAGTGATGAAATATGTGTGGTCGAGGATGAAGTTCGCTAGCTAGTATATCAAATAGCTCAGAAACAGAATTCGATGCGAAACCGTTCGAGGTTTAGTCATTTCGCATAAGTCTGTAAATGGGTTGACGAAGCCATGTTCAACAATTTTTGTAGAACGATCGGGTTAAGAAGTGGCATGATGTTTTGGCTTAGTTCGATCGCCCTATGTACCCTCTTGAGGATAGAAGAGCCAGTTTAGCTATGGGATCATCGGGTAGGATTTTTCAACAGCTTTAAAAAGCGTGCATGTCACAATGTGAATGGAGCCAGTGCTAGCCGCGGTCACCACCTCTGCTCGATCGAGCACCATTGCTGGCCCACCCTATGTGCGCTATCGCACCGGCCGTGTCCTCACCACCGCACCTGTGCAAGCACGCTCATGCATGTGGCCCTTGCACTGCTGGCCACCTGCCTCCATGCGCTAGCACCGCAGCTGCCCACGCCCTGCCCATGCTCGGGCCAGACTTGCCACCGAGTCCTATGTTATAGCTCATGTCGTCACTGCTACATGGTACCATGCACCCCGTGCATGAACATGCACCGTGTCGGTGGACCTGACTGCCCTACCTCGCCATCGCGTCACACAGCACCCCGGTCACATTGCGCGCCATCCATCAAACCACGCGGCATTGCTCCTATTGACCCGCCATGGCTGCACGCACGTGGGACGGCTGCCTACTTCGCCAGCGCGTCTGTGTCCGCTGCCATGCTACACCACTATCTCCCCTGACCTGCCAGCCTCTATGGTGACAGCGCCGAGCGGACATGCCTACTTTCCCCTATTCCTCTATCGCTGGGCCACGCCGAGACAACACACAACGTCGACCAAAGCAGTGAGATTGCGTGCGCCTAGGGATGGAGTGAATACTTAGCCACATGCCAAAAGCGTCCACTACTACTATCGGCCATTGCCAAGCCTAAATTTGACGATTCCATCGTCGTCGGTCATTTTAAGACCCGCAGCAGCGCCGTGCAATTCCCCTAACCCACGTCCACTGCTGTCCAATTCCTTGGCACTGAACCTTCGCTTTGCTTCACTCTACCACGTGTGCGCCCCAGTTTGCCCTACTGCGGCCTACCTAGTGCTGCCGCCGTAGTTGCACCATCGCCACCATCATAAGGTCTACCGGGTGCGCATGGCTAGGTTGACTCAGGTAGTCTCCGATCAATCCACCATGACCGGTAGACTCGGTGTGAGTCTCTGTGGCCTATTCATGAGCTGGTTCACGCTGTCTGTGTTTTGGCTCATGGGAATGCGTCCGCCATCGTAGGGAGAGGTCCACCGCCAGGGAGGGAGCTCAGGATAGCATCCCCATTCGCCATATCACCTCCAACCACTTCGCATTGATGTCAAGTTGAGCATCGGCTCCTTAGATAGGAATTGGAGGGTCAGGTATGGCCGGCGTAGCCGCCAGTTGCTCACGCCGTCGCGCTGGTGTGCACACGGGTGCCGGAGGCTGTGGTTGCGGTGAAGAAGGGAAAGGGGAGGGTGGTAGATGAAAAATCTATGACTCAGTGAAATAGTACTTGAGTGGGTTGTGCGAATAAGGTAGAGAACGGGGGCTTTTTCGCTAATAAGCCAGCCGTGCGCGGCTCCGCTGTGGGCCGCCTACGTTAGGCCACGTCATGTGATGCCGAGTGGGCCACGCCAGTTGCTGCATGTGCACACAAGCGGGAAGCCGGGGTGGGCCGAGCCGTCGCTCACGGGCCACGCGGTGAAATCGTTTTTCAATTCTCTAGTGAATTACTAATGTTTATTCAATATAATTTCTAGGTAAACTTTGATAAATTGTAGTAAATTGTGTAGGTGTTCAAAAATAGCGAGACCAATTTTGTTAGGTTCACAAAAATACCATCTACTTGTTAGTATAGTTAGATTATTGTTAGCTGTGACAATGGTGGGGTCATAAATTCAAACTACAGAGCTTAATATTATGTAGATTAAAAATTGTAGGAATTTTTGTGGTAGATTGGTGATAGATATGGCTATAAAAATTTTACAGTAGACTCACTAGATTATTATGTACTTGTTGTAAATTTTGTAGCCCTAGAGTAGGATGATAAATAGAGTAGCTATTATCCTTGCTTTATCTTATATAGCATAAATCAGCATTAGGAGTTAGAATACCGGTAGTTGTTATAATAATGTATGCCATACTTCATACTTGTTATTGGTAGCAATAGATAATGTAGCACCATGGTCGGTAGCACTAGCTTAGTAGTTAAACAGATATACTTTTATTTTAAGAGCTGCTATTGTTATGTTACTAAGCATGGCATCATCATTTTATGCATGTAGATCATGAGCCGGTAGAATCCGTGCCCATCGACAAATAGGAGTATCATGAAGTCATTAAGGAGTACGAGGAGGAGATCCTCGTATTGGAGGGAGCCCTGGAGCCATTTGGTGCTGACCTTACTGACCCATCGCCTGCCCAAGGCAAGCCCCGGTGCATAACCCTATTTTATGATCACTGAATATTATATATATATATATGATGTGCATTTAAGTTATAGGCATTTTATGGAAACTACATGCATGAATATATCTATCCAAGAGTCCTACTAGTATAGGTCGAGTAGTTGCTATGCTCAGGATACTGGAAGCATGAGTAACCTGCCGTTACTCGCAATTAGGTGATAAATATGATCACTCATGATAAAATGGTGGAAAAGGAAATGGTGATCGGGCAGGGATATAGTTTGGGTACTAGTGGGTGTAAGGGGTTGTGTCCTGCAGCCAACAGGGCATAGCTCGATTACACTTTTTCCCTATCTATGTCAGTTAAGGACCGATCGTTGCAATGGATGCTAGGCAAGTCACAGATCTATTGTCCCAAGCGCATACTTGGGTATGGGCGTAGGGAAGACTTGTTGCTCTCTTATCATGGATTTGGCTCTTTCCAGACCGACTGATTAGAGGCAGGGACGGTGGAGGTCCTTGCACCACACTGAGTCCGGGACTCAGGAGTGGAGGCTTGGAGTCCAAGTTTGGATGGGACCTAGACACCCAGGATAGGAGGGTGATGAGTTAGTCCTGCTTGTGCCTGGGGTACAAGCGGGGCATGTGTTTTCGGGGCACTCAGCTAGGCACATTGGTTCACGAATCGCCGCCGAGTCGGTGCGACTTGTCTTAACTCTAGCATCGTAGTAAGAACTGAAAGATAAAAGATGATGAAATGGAACTGATTGCTCAACTCTTGCTTGAAAGTAGAACATGTGCTTATATAGACTGGATAGATAATAACTTAATACGGCTAATAATAATAACATAAATAAGGACTCACTATTAGTATTGCTTTCTGCCAAAAGAAACCAGTAAACCATAAAGCTTATCATATTCCTTGGAGTCGAATAAGTCTTGCGAGTACATTGTGTACTCAGGGTTTATTTACCCCTATTGCAGGTAATGCATGAGAAGTATCTTTGTGTGGAGGATTCTTCTGGTGGGCTCAGATGGATCCTCGTCCCTTATTGCTAGATGTTATTTTTAAATTTAGTTGTTTATTATTCCATACTCTGACATTTGGTAATGTAATAATGTATTTTTAAGAAACTCTAATGTATAAAATGGACCGGTATTGTAACTCATTCTCATTATTGAATCTTTGGGAAAATATGGATCTTTTGGGTTCACCCTTGGGGTGTCTAATGGGGATGGGGATCCTGATCTTCTGTTAGGTAGAGGTAACTATCGTTGTGGCGGAGAATGACACACCGATTCGGCTTCAGATCGAAAGATCGAACCCTGCAATCTTAGCACCACAGCTCCTCTGGTTATCAACCAAGTCCTAGACTAGGTTGATCTCGCCAAGAAGGCTAATCCCTACCTACGTAATGAAGAACACAAGCAAGAATAGGAAAGAACATAACCAAATTGCAGATGAATGATTAATCTCATGAAGTTGGGGTCTCGTAAACTGATGAACGACAAAACTGTTCTTGACAGAATAATCTAAGCAAAACCCAAACCCTAATGGAGGAGTGATGGCTATTTATGAAGACTCTAGGGTCATGCAAGACCCCTAGACGCGCCCCTAATGGGCCCAAACATGATACATGGTCTAACGGACCAAAAGACGGTGTCACAGCACCCTGGCAGATTCTGAATGCTGACTTGTGACCATGATTCCTGTTGATTCCGAATAGATTTTGACATGAGACCACTTGGATTGGCTTCCTTATCAAATTAGCTTTCCATCCATATGTGGATCATCAAAAACGGAGTTCGGATGCATTCTGGGTGACCAGTTTAAGGCAGAATAGTCTTGGAGGCCGAGGCAGACTCGAAATCATGTTGCATCAGGACTCCGGTTTCTATTGGACGTCCTTGCTGGTCATCATTGCCTCCACCATGTCCTCTAAGTCCTTTATGACCCTCTCCAATCTTCCTAAGTAAGATAACATCATTAGGTAGTAGTCTATCCTCAAAAGTATGAAAAGAATTGCTTAAAAACGAGCTCACCTCTAAATTGAGTTGACGCATTCGAGCCCGAGTCATTGGACCTTGCATGACGGTTGGAGGATCAACGGATGCATCTAAAGGAGTGATGTCCTCATCATCCTCCCCCTCTTGAAATGGAGTCATCCTCGACTCAAGCTCATCTTCTTCTCCCAAATAAGGTTTTAAATCTGCAATGTTAAAGGTGGGACTAACCCCAAACTTGGGTGGCAACTCAAGTTTGTAGGCATTATCATTTATTTTCTCAATAATCTTATAAGGACCAGCTACTCTTGGCATTAATTTAGACTTACGCAGCTCAGAAAATCTATCTTTTCTCAAATGTAACCAAACCAAATCACTTGGTTCAAGTTTAATCTCTTTTCTACCTTTACTACCAGCAATTCTATACTTTTCATTCATTCTTTCAATATTTGCTTTAGTTGTTTCGTGCAACTTACGAATAAAATTAGCACGCTCTCTAGCATCAATATGTATTCTCTCAGTGGTAGGTAAAGGCAAAAGATCAATAGGAGCATGGGGTTAAAACCATACACTACATGAAAAGGACTTACCTTGATGGTGGAATGTTCTGCCCTGTTATATGCAAACTCCACATGCGGCAAACACTCTTCCTATATCTTCAAATTACGCTTCAAAATTGCTCTCAACATGGTGGACAATGTTCGATTCACAACCTTAGTTTGTCCATCAGTTTGGGGATGACATGTTGTAGAAAATAGCAGCTTGGTCCCCAATTTATTCCACAACGTGCGCCAAAAATGACTCAAGAATTTTGCATCACGATTTGAAACAATAGTAGAAGGCATACCATGCAACCGAATGATTTCTTGAAAGAAAAGGTCAGCAATATGAACATCATCGCTCTTATTACAAGGAATAAAATGTGCCATCTTAGAAAAATGATCAACCACCACAAAAATACTATCCCTCCCCCTCTTAGTCCTTGACAAACCCAACACAAAATTCATAGATATATCAGCCCAAGGAGTAGAAGGAACAGGAAGAGGCATATACAAACCATGTGGGTTCAACCGCGACTTAGCTTTTTGACATGTGGCACATTGAGCCACATACCGCTCTACATCTCGCCTCATCCTTGGCCAAAAGAAGTGAGTGGACAGCACCTCCTCTATCTTCTTGGAACCAAAATGTCCCATCAATCGACCTCCATGTGCCTCCTGCAACAACAAAAGACGAACGGAGCCAACTAGAATGCATAGGCGGTTAGCTCTAAACAAAAACCCATCATTTATCATAAACTTATTCCATGCACGTCCCTCTCTACAATTAAGCAATACGTCCTTAAAATTAGGATCAAACACATTGTTCTTTTATTGATTGAAGACCAAAAATCCAACAATCAAGTTGGGACAGCAATGTATATCTTCTAGACAAAGCATCAGCAATCACATTATTCTCCCCTTTCTTGTGTTTGATAATATAAGGAAAAGATTCAATAAATTCAACCCATTTAGCATGCCTACGATTCAGATTATTTTGAGAGCGAAGATACTTAAGCGATTCATGATCAGAATGAATAATAAATTCTTTAGGCCACAAATAATGATGCCACATCTCTAAAGAACAAACAAGTGCATACAATTCCTTATCATACATGGAATAATGAAGAAGAGGGCCATGCAATTTTTCACTAAAGTAAGCAATGGGTTTACCATCTTGCATCAAAACACCTCCAATCCCAACTCTACTAGCATCACATTCTAGCTAAAAAGTCTTACCAAAGTTTGGAAGTTGCAGTAATGGTGCGTGTGTGAGCTTGTCCTTCAAAGTGTCAAAGGACTCCTCATGTGCCTTTTCCCAATGAAACACCGCCCCTTTCTTCGTCAACTCATGCAATGGGGCAGCAATGGTGCTGAAATCTTTGATGAAGCGGCGGTAGAATCCTGCAAGACCAAGAAAACTCCTCACCTATGTGATGGTTTGGGGAACCAGCCAACTCTTTATGGCTTCAATTTTCATCTCGTCCACCTCAATTCCCTATGGAGTGACAACATAGCCAAGAAAAGAAACTCAATCCATGCAAAAGATGCACTTCTCAAGGTTACCAAATAAACATGCATCATGTAAAGCATTAAAAACAGCACGTAAGTGATCCATATGTTCATCAAATGACTTGCTATAAATCAATATATCATCAAAGTAAACTACCACAAAACGACCAATAAAAACTCTTAAAACCTCATTCATTAAGCGCATGAAAGTGCTAGGTGCATTTGTCAAACCAAAAGGCATTACTAACCACTCATACAACCCGAATTTGGTTTTAAAAGCAGTTTTCCATTCATCTCCAAGTTTTATTCTAATTTGGTGGTAGCCACTTCGTAAGTCAATCTTAGTGAAAATTATAGAACCACACAACTCATCAAGCATGTCGTCTAGCCTAGGAATAGGATGATGATATCGAATAGTAATATTATTGATGGCTCTACAATCAACACACATACGCCAAGTTCCATCTTTCTTAGGAACCCAAAGTACATGAACAACACAAGGACTAAGGCTTTCATGTACATACCCATGGTCCAAAAGATCTTGGACTTGCCGCTGAATTTCCTTAGTCTCCTCAGGATTGGTTCGATAGGCAGCACGGTTGGGCAAGGTTGCTCCCGAAATCAAATCGATTTGATGTTCTATTCCTCTCATAGGTGGCAGCCCCGGGGGCATCTCAGCAAGAAAAATGTCCTCATACTCCTACAAAAGGTTAGTGACAGCAGGAGGCACTGAGCTAACAATATTATCAAGCGAAAACATAGCTCATTTGCATACCAAAGCATAGCAAATATCATCATCAGAAATTTTAGCAAAGTCACATTTTGTTGCAAGCATAACACCACCCTTCAATTTAATCCCTTTGGCCTTAGAAATAGATGTAGACTTATCCTTTTTAGGTGAAAGAATAGAATTAGCAACTTGCTGATTTTTAGATTGAACATCATTCAAACTAGCAACGTGTTCTCTATCAGCTTGTACAATTTGAGCAGGGGTCAAAGGTACCAAAGTAATTCTCTTTTCTTTATGCACAAAGGTGTATTTATTACTTCTACCATGGTGTGTAGCATCATTATCATGTTCCCAAGGATGACCCAATAAGAGTGAACAAGCTTGCATAGGTACCACATCACAATCAACAGAATTAGCATAAGAACCAATAGAAAATGATACTCTGCAAGTTTGTATTACCTTTGCTTTACCAGAATCATTTAGCCACTGAATATGGTATGGATGTGGGTGTGGGCATGTGGTCAAGCCAAGCTTCTTGACCAAATTAGAACTCACCAAATTATTATAGCTACCTCCATCAATAATGACACGTGCTCGACGGTTGCTGATGACGAAGAAAATCTAGAACAAGTTATGGCGTTGCAGCTTCTCAGGTTGCTGTACTTGTGAACTGAGCACCCATTGTACAATGATGCTCCTATAGGATGCTGTGGCCTCATCACCAAGGACTTCACCATCCTCCTCATCTGCATCTTGGTCTTCTTCATCGTCAATGTTGGAGGTGCTGATGTAACCATCTTTTGTAGCAATATATGCCCACTAACTTGGGCAGTCCTTCTACACATGGCCAATGCCATGGCAGCGGTGGCACTAAATGCCCGAAGTGCGTCCCGTCGATACAACGGATGAGGCACTCTTGGTAGGCACCTGCAAAGAATTTTTACCTGAATCTGAAGGTCGTGCAGGAGGTGCCTTAGGTGTAGCAGAAACTCCAGAGGTTGTTGGTCGTTTACTCGCTGGTGGTGGTGGCCAAAAAGTGGTTGGCTTGGTCAGCCCCAGAGATGGTGCCGATTGTGGCATGCAAGTGGTGCTGACCTTGCTCTTGCTCTGTTGTTCACGCCCCTACAATTCCTTTTCTGCAAGCATAGCAAACTGAAACAACTAGTTGACAATGTTAAATTCTTTATAATCAACAATGTCCTGAATCTCATGCCTCAAACCCAAATAAAACGACAAATGGAATCTTTGTTCCCCTCGACAACACTACAACGCATCAATCCCTTTTGGAGCTCACCATAGTAATCCTATACAGATTTATCTCCTTTTTCTAAATGCATCAATTTCTTATGCAAGTCTCTATGATAAGAAGGAGGTACAAAGCGATCATGCATAGCTACCTTAAGTTCTTCCCACAAACTAGGTAAAGCATCCTATGCTGCTAGCCCATTCCACCAAATAATGGCAAAATCCTTAAACTCACTAGTAGCTTGTCAAACTCTATGATGCTTAGGCATAAGGTGGGCGCTAAACTTTTGTTCTATTGTCATCTCCTAATCAAGATATCCCTTAGCATCATAATGACCCAAAAAAGATGGTATTGTGAACTTAATCTTAGCATAAGGATCATCGGGCACACGGTGATTATTACCTTGATGGTGGTGGACACCACCCATACCTATCGTGTTGCGGCGAAGGCGTCGTCGTAATCTTGCTTGTCGGAAGGCTACTCGATCTATGTTCTTGCTGGCATCATGCACCGTGTCTTCTAGCAAGAGACCATCGATGTTGCTGCCGGAGACATCGTTATTGCTCGCCACAAAGGTTTCTAACTCAGTAACCTTATCGGTTAGCGTGGAAATTCATTTGTCCAATCTCTCCATGCTGTTGCCAATGTTGAGTTCAATGAGTGCGTCAGTGATGGCCTTCCCGACAGCCTCATTCATCCTTTTTTGGGCATCCTCTACAATAGCTTGCAGTTGCTCTTGGCTGACACACTCGTTGAAACCCTTAGGATTGTTATCTCTAGTCTGTTCATCTCCTGCCATTGTAGACACAAAAACAGGAACAAACGGTGAAAGTTATCCCTACCAAATTACTATGTGGTTGTAGTTGCAGTGGTGTCACTTTTCATAGTAAGTGGAAGCGTCTTACCAAGCTCTTACAAAGTTCTTACTAACACAAGCAATGGGCGGTACAACCGGCGGCTGGTTCATGATACCTGTGAGACAGTGGTACCAAGATTGCAAGGCCCTTTTTCTGTACTAATCTAAAGAGTTTGTAGAGCTTGGAGGGCACACAAATAATAATATGTATATCTAGCACATAAGTCAGTAACAGAAGGTAATGATGAATTATAATCCAAAGTACTTGTTCTCGTTGCTGGTCTAAAATGTTCCAAGTACCAGGTGTGTAACAAACAAGTATGGTGGATAGCAAGGTGATAGGGGTGTGAAAAACAAGTATGGTGGATGACAAAAGCAACACAAACAAGAAACTAGACAGCACATGCTAACACAGCTCACTTTGGCCTTCTCTATGTGCTTCTCTAGATATTGTTCCTCTTTTGCCCCTCTCTATTTTCTATTTTTTTACTGTCGTTGTTTTTTGGGAAATTTTGACTTTTTCTTTTTATTTTTTTGATATTTTTCCATCACTTAGGAGCACAAGAGAAGTAACCACAGAAAATATGAGCCTAAACAAGTGAAAGACGTGGCCTGTGGAAATTTCAGAAGACGTGCTAAAAAATGACAAAAAGCTTGTGACCACGAAAAGAGGATCTTGTGACCAGTTTTTGACCAAATTAAAATTCTCTGACCCTAATAGAGCAAGGGATGGACGGGTCTGAATTTTTTTTGATCGATTTTGATATATGGAACGTCAAAATCAGAGTTCGTATGCGAAAACTAGACTAGTTTTAAGAATTGGCTCCGAATTAAAGGACAAAACGGGAACAATGTGCGCAAAATTAGTCACAGCAGCAAAGATTTAATGGAAACGATGGGGGAAAACACACGAACTGGACTCTAACACGACCTAACCAGCAACAAGACCTTGACCCAGACACAAACTCAACACGATAGACTCTGAAACTAAAATATGCAAAGGCTATGATGCGGAAGGTTCTAGGACAGGAAATAAAAGTATGGCACTAGACTATGGGATGAATGTGAAACACTCAAAACTAGGAAATAAATGTGAACCTGATGGTATACCTTAGCTCTAATTACCACTTAATGGGGACAAAGATCCCGATCTTCCATCAGGTAGAGGTAACTATCGTTGTGGCGGAGAATGACACACCGATCTAGCTTCAGATCGAAAGATCGAACCCTGTAATCTTAGCACCACAGCTCCGCTAGTTATCAACCAAGTCACGGACTAGGTTGACCTCGCCAAGAAGGCTAATCCCTGCCTACACAATGAAGAACACAAGCAAGAACAAGAAAGAACACAACCAAATTGTAGATGAATGATTAATCTCACAAAGTTGGGGTCTCACAAACCGATGAACGGCGAAACTGTTCTTGACAGAATAATCTAAGCAAAACCCAAACTGTAATGGAGGAGTGGCGACTGTTTATGAAGACTCTAGGGCCATGCAAGACCTCTGGACGTGCCCCTAATGAGCTCAAACACGATACATGGTCCAACGGACCAAAAGACGGTGTCGCAGCACCCTGGCAGATTCTGGATGCTAACTTGTGACCACGATTCCTGTTTATTCTGAACAGATTTTGATGTGAGACCACTTGGATTGACTTCCTTATCAAATTAGCTTTCCATCCATATGTGGATCGTCAAAAATGGAGTCCAGACGCGTCTTGCGTGACCAGTTTAAGGCAGACTGGTCCTGGAGGCCAAGGCAGACTCGAAATCATGTTGGATCAGGACTCCGATTTCTATTGGACGTCCTTGCTGGTCATCATCGCTTCCACCATGTCCTCTAAGTTCTTCATGACCCTCTCCAATGTTCCTAAGCAAGATGACATCATTAGGTAGTAGTCTATTCTCAAAAGTATGAAAAGGATCGCTTAAAAATGAGCTCACCTCTAAATTGAGTTGACGCATTCGAGCCCGGGTCATTGGATCTTGCATGACGGTTGGAGGATCAATGGATGCATCTAAAGGAGTGATGTCTTCATTAGTGTGCCCGATGGATACCGCCCGCTGTAGCTTGCTTTTGGGGTGCTTAGTGTTTGGTGGAAGGCGAGCACCTCCGTAAGCATGTTATTTCGGACGGTTCTGCCACAGATGGTACCAGAGCCAATAATGGTTATGAGTTCATCACTCTTTTTTTCAAAACTTAAAAATTTGACCAACAAAAGTTTTGTGAAAAGTAGGATGCGATTACATTATGTAAATAAGTATCAGCCCCAGCAATATGGTCTATCTAGGATAGCAGCACTGGTTTTATCTAATTAGTTTTCTATAGGTACACGGACCTATGTTGTGTAAGGAATCGTCTAGCATACAGAAAGTGAGTGTGCGATGTGCCAAAAATTTTTACGAATGCCGCTATATTCTGGCTTGAGTGAATGTATAGGACGATACATGCATCATGATAGTAGCATTTTGCTTAAACTAAAATCCCCCTACACATATAATTGCATTAGTAAAGTGATAGGATTGATTAAAAGAATGCTTTAATTAAATGTCCTATCATTTCTCTAATCCCTTGCTTCTGATTGGGATGGTTTTTCTAAATGGATGGTTCCTATCTCTTACAGATGAATCTAAGGTCCAGATGGGGGAGCACCAGTGCTGGGGTGGCTCACGGTCTTGGCGAGGGCTAAGGCGAGAGCGGCTAGGCCCATGAGCACAACAAGGATAGCCATGGGGCTCCCCTTCTGGCTCCTCCTCCTCCATCACCGCCGCCTCCAATGACTCACATAGAGATGATGGTGGAGCTATTGGCTACTCGCCAAGAGTGTGCCTGTGCCATGGAGATAATGGCACAAGCTATCGCTGGCTTTGCCCGTGGAGGCCATGGGGCAATGGTGGGAATGGGGGTGGTGCCCGCCGTCCTAAGAGACCCTCCTCTTAATAGGACTTCCTCAAGACCCACCCGCCCACCTTCACGCTGACAAATGAGCCTCTAGATGCGGAGCACTGGCTTCATATTCTAGAGCAGAAGTTTTTGTTGCCCAATGTAGTCAATGAGCAGAAAGTGCGCTTTGCAGCGCAACAGCTATTGGGGTCCGTGAGTGCATGGTGGGATACCTTCTATGCCATGCAGTAGCCGAATCATCTAGCAACCTAGTAGGAGTTCACCACAGCATTCAGAGAGTTCTATATTCCTATTGGTGTCATCAACCGGAAGCTAACTGAGTTCCTGGAGCTACGCCAGGGGAGTATGATAGTGATGGATTATGTTAATAAGTTCAATCACTTATCCCAGTATGTTGGCATTCATGTGGACACTGATGAGAAGAAGAAGGACTACTTCTTTCATGGCCTCTCTTATATCCTTCAGGAGAAGCTGTACATGGCAAACTATCAGACCTTCGGGGCACTGATGAACACTGCCATCACCATGGAGGGCTTGCAGCGGAATTCCTAGGCAGAGTGGAAGAGGAAGTGGGTGGCTGCGGTGTCTTCCAGCCACCCTCATACTCAGAAGGTATAGGTTGTTCGGTGGGGGCCCTATCAATCATCCAGTGGGCCTTCATTTTGGTAGCCCGAGCAGACTTCTTAGACTTCTTCCACATAGTACCATGCACCCACTCAGCAGGTGCAGCCTCAGTAGCCTCAGGGACAGCAGGTTCCATCTTGCCAGGGATTTGGGAACAAGCCTGGCGCTTGCTTCAAGTGTGGCAAAGATGGCCACTATGCCCGAGCGTGTCTCTAGAATCAGTCAGTTCAGTCTGCTCAACCATCAGCGAACTCTAGGCTTGTCAGGAGGACCGTAATCAAGAAGAAAGTGCCCAGTAGATCTGGACAGGTGCATTTCACAGATGCTGAGCAGATATTACAACAGAAACCAGTGATGGCTGATATGTTTACCATCGATTCCCTTCCAACTTATGTGTTGTTTGATTCTTGTGCATCACATTCCTTTATGAGCATGGGATTTGTAGATCAGCACAACTTACCACTTATGGCTATACCTTATGCTTATAGAATCCGTACTGCGGGTTCGCAAATATTCATCAATACCCGAACAGACACAGTAAGCTTAGTATTAGCCATCCACACTTACCACTTATAGTTCATGGTAATGCCTAGGCAAGGCATTGATGCTATTCTTGGAATGAATTGGTTATGGGTGTACTGGGTAGTCTTGGATATGAAGCGGAGAAGTGTCGAGTTACGACTTCCTTCTTCTAAGGATAGGATGTC